>NC_034015.1:4580595-4741375 GCF_000346465.2 Prunus persica
TTATCGGATTGAGTCCAAAACTTGGGGAACAGCTTAATATATGGTAGGGGGAGTCATTTGGTGAGTTTTGAATGAAATCCAATGGCTAAAACTATGCAACACGCCAACCACTATATTTCAGAACGAACTTCGTACGAACCTGAATTGTTCAATTTCATGGACCAATCGATATCAGATTGAGTCCAAAACTTGGGGAACATCATAATGTTGTGGGAGGAGTCATTTGGTGAGTTTTTGAGTGAAATCCAATTGTCAAAACTATGCAATACATCAACCAATCCATTTCAGAACGAACTTCGTACGTGCTTGAATTTTCCGATTTCATGGACCAATCGATATCGGATTGAGCCCAAAATGTGGGGAACATCATAATATCGTTGGGGGAGTCATTTGGTGGGTTTTGAGGGAAATCCAATCTCTAGAACAATGCAATACACTAACCACTCCATTTCAGAACGAACTTCGTACGAACCTGAAATGTCCAATTTCGTGGACCAATCGATATCGGATTGATGTCGCAACTTGAGGAACATCATAATACGATGGGAGGTGTCATTTGGTGAGTTTTGAGTCAAATCTAATCTTTAGAACTAGGCAATACACCAACCACTCCATTTCAGAACGAAATTCGTACGAACCTGAATTGTCCAATTTGATGGGCCAATCGTTATCGGATTGAGTCCAGAACGTGGCGAACTTCAAAATGTTGTGCGAGGAGTCATTTGGTGGGTTTGGAGTGAAATCCAATCTCTAGAATTATGCAATACACTAACCACTCCATTTCAGAACGCTCTTCGTACGAACCTAAGTTGTCCGATTTCATGGACCAATCGATATCGGATTTAGTCCAAAACTTGAGGTACATCATAATATGGTGGGAGGAGTCATTTGGTGGGTTTTGAGGAAAATATAATCTCTAGAACTACGCAATACACGAACCACTCCATTTTAGAACGAACTTCGTACGAACCTGAATTGTCCAATTTGATGGTCCAATCGATATCAGATTGAGTCCAAAACTTGGGGTACATCATAATGTTGTGGGAGGAGTGATTTGGTGTGCTTTGAGGAGAATCCAATCTCTAGAACTATGCAATACCCAAACCTCTCCATTTCAAAACGAACTTCATACAAACCCGAATTGTCCAATTTGATGGACCAATCGATATCAGATTGAGTCCAAAACTTGGGGAACATCATAATATGGTGGGTGGAGTCATTTGGTGGGTTTTGAGTGAAATCTAATTACTAGAACTATGCAATACATGAACCACTCCATTTCATAATAAACTTCGTACGGACCTGAATTGTCCAATTTCATGCACCAATTGATATCAGATTGAGTCCAAAACTTGGGGAACATTATAATATGGTGGGAGGACTCATTTGGTGAGTTTTGAGTGAAATCCAGTGACTAAAACTATATAATTTTCCAACCATTCCATTTCATGAAGAACTTCGTACGAACCTGAATTGTCCAATTTCATGGACCAATCGATATGGGATTGAGTCCAAAACATGGGGAACATCATAATATTGTGGAGGAGTCATTTGGTGAGTTTTGAGTGAAATCCATTCTCTAGAACTATATAATACGCCAACCACTCCATTTCAGAATGAACTTCGAACAAACCTCAATTGTCCAATTTCATGGACCAATCAATATCGAATTCAGTCCAAAAAATGAGGACCATCATAATGTTGTGGGAGGAGTCATTTGGTGTGCTTTGAGGAAAATCCAGTCTCTAGAACTATGCAATACATGAACCACTCCATTTCCGAACAAACTTCGAACGAACCTGAATTGTCCCATTTCATGGACCAATCGATATCGAATTGAGTCCAAAACTTGGTGAACATCATAATGTTGTGGGAGGAGTCATTTGGTGAGTTATTAGTGAAATCAACTGCCAAAATTATGCAATACACTAACCATTCCATTTTAGAACGAATTTCGTGCAAACCTGAATTGTCCAATTTCATGGAGCAATCGATATCGGATTGAGTCCAAAACTTGGGGAACATCATAATATGGTGGGACGAGTCATTTGGTGAGGTCGGAGGAAACCCAATGGCTAAAACTGTACAATACACCAACCACTCCATTTCATAATGAACTTTGTACGAACATGAATGGTCCATTTTCGTGGACCAATCGATATAGGATTGAGTCCAAAACTTGAGGACTATCATATTGTTGTGGGAGGAGTCATTCGGTGAGTTTTGAGTGAAATCCAATTGCCAAAACTATGCAATACACCAACCACTCCATTTCAAAATGACCTTCGTACGAACCTGAACTGTCAGATTTCATGGACCAATCGATATCGGAGTGGGTCCAAAACTTGGGGAACATCATAATAATGTGGGAGGATTCATTTGGTGTGTTATGAGAGAAATCTAATCTCTAGAACTATGCAATACACAAAGAACATCATTTTAGAACGAACTTCGTACGAACCTTAATTGTCCAATTTCATGGGCCAATCGATATCGGAGTGAGTGCAAAACTTGGGGATCCTCATAATATTGTGGGAGGATTCATTTGGAGGGTTATGAGAGAAATCTGATCTCTAGAACTATGCAATACACCAAGAACATCATTTCAGAACGAACATCGTGCGAACCTGAATTGTCCGATTTCGGGGACCAATCAATATCGGATTGGGTCCAAAACTTGGGGAACATCATAATATTGTGGGAGGAGTCATTTGGTGACTTTTGAGTGTGTCTAATGGCCAAAAATGTAGGATTTTGTGTCTTGTTTCATTATCCTTCCAAACACCTATGATAAGACTTGGATCTAATACTAATATGGCTTCTCAGAAATTGATAGTCATTGTTGAAGGACTTTGTGTTGTCCTGAGTCTTGCATGCCATCCTTGCACTTATTGAACACTTTGCCGAGTTAGTGCAATTTCTTGCTACTTGGAGACGTTATGCAATTCTACTTATCTCATGATCTTGGTTTCGTACTCTTGAACTTATTTGAATATCTCTTGAGACATTTTGTTGCCATACAATGCTTAGGAAGTGATTTAGGGCATTTTTGAACCGTTTGAGCTTTTCTAACCATCCCTCTACTTGTATTCATCCCTAGTCAACCCATTTGAGCCTACGTTAAGCCTTTCTTTGTGTAAACCATTCCTACCATAATGAACCTCTATTTTCTTATTCTTACTTATTCTATAAGCAATTAAAGTTATCTTCAAAAGAGAGTTATAAAGAATGCAAGGTTTTTGGAGCAAACGTGAATCATTAGTGCCATAACCCAAGTGTTGAAAAGAAATAAGTTTTGGGGTATTGGTAACTAATCAAAAGAGGTAATGAAGTGTGACCAATGTAGTCACGGCCCTAAGGTGTTATAAAAGAGAAGATCATGGTGATCTAGGGTAAAGAGCCACAAAATTAGGCCAAATAAACATATATGAAGGTGCTGAAATTATGTTGAAAATCTGCTCATGTATGTGTTCCTTGCTTGTTACAAAGTTCAGTAATCCCTTATGCTCTTACCTATGCTTTAATTGTGCTCAAAATATTGTATATCTCATATCCCTTCTTTCATTCAACCACTACCCTAAACCTCATTACTACCCTTGTAAAGTCCTTTTGATCCTTGGTGTTGCATGGTATTACTGTGGAGAGCAGATTGGATAATGAGCTTATGGGGTTCGGAATTCTTGATTTTGCTCTAAGTGTGTGCGCATGTACTTATTTGAGTTGCAGGTGTTGTTCTGATTTGGCATTCACACACTACACTTAAGGGTGTCATTGTGAGCTTTGCTTTCTCGTGAATCGTGTATGGAACTTAGATTGTGATTGTTGTGTTTCTTTGGAACCATATACGTTGGTGATTCTTTGAGGATATTGTTTGGAAGGCTAGTTGCTTATTTCCTGTTTCTTAAGTTGTAGTTTTATTTTGTTGTGCTCGAGGACTAGCAAAATCTAAGTTTGGGGGTATTTGATAAGGTCATAATTTCACACATTTGCATGCCTTCTTTGCTCAGTAATTTTGTTTAGCTTCTCTATATTTGAGTCTCTTACCTATGTTTGTGTGTTTTGTAGGTCAAGACAGCAAGGGGATGACATTTGATACAATTCATGTATGTTAAGGGCTGAGTGGCACAAGAGGAATATGAGCTTCAAGACAAAACCAATTTGAGCCACACTCATTGTCAGTCCAGTTTCGTAGGTCATCTTGCAGGCCTCATTTCAGTAACGTACACAGATTGGATGAGGAGACATCCTTGATAGAAGTTGTTCCAATGGGTGTCTATTATAACATATCCAAATTTCCGCCCAATTAGATAAAGCTGGAGCCCTCAGCACGTCAATGACTGAACCAAGTTCACAGAAATGTCATGTTGGCTGCCATCACATTTAATGTGGCTACATCCCTAGAGCCATGTGCTACACATGGATAGCCACACATGGGAGTCAAATCAGCTCAGGAACTCAAAAGGATGATCAAAAGTCAAGCTTTCCATAAAGAAACCATACCAAAGCATGTATTTGGCAGCTGGAGCAGTTGGCAAGTATGGGTAGCTAGAGCAGTTGGGAGCAACTAAGAGAGGTGTGCTTCACCAGCCAAAAGGGAGGACGAAATTGCACTCTATAAATAGAGAGCTGCAAACTCATTCAAGATAGAGAGGCAGACACACACATTCACTTCATCCATTACTCTCATACACACATTCAGATCACCATAAAGAGAGAAGGGAGCTTGGAGTTGTCCTGGGAACTTCCTAGCTGCCATCATCTAGTTCTTCTCCTCTCTTTATCCTATCTATGTATTTCTTCTTTTCTGTATTCATAGATATGTCAAACTAATCCATTTAGTTAGGGCTTAGGATGAAGCCCTAGTCATGAATATTCAATGTTATGGATGATTTTATAGTTAATTGATTTCCTTGCTTTTATTATCAAGTTGTTAATCTCTAGTTTATTATGTGCTTGATGTATGTTTTCTTGGAGTAGCTAACTAGGATTTTATGCATCTAGCACAGGTTGGGAAGGGGTTTAGATTCACCAATTCTACTCTCATTTCACAAGCAACACATGAATGGCCTAAGAATCATTCAAGGGGTTAATAACCATAGGTTGACTAGGACAGATACCATGTTCTAGGACTTGTGTGATTATCATATTCTCAAGGAGCTTAATGACTCTTGTATGCTTTATTCTAAGTAGATACCACGCTTAGGTTGCATATTAGAGATCACGTATTGTGTAGATACCATGCATAATCACATGCCTTAGGGGAATCATGCATCCTGCACCTAGATACCATAGGCTTGTATGCGATAATCTATTGTTGATGAAGCTTGAGTCAATTTCTATGTATTCATAACTTGGATAGGAAAACTAGTGGTGCCTTGAGTAATTAACGAGAGGCATTGTTGAATTCGACCTTGCCTTTAGCTAGTTAGTCAGTTTCTTTGTTCTATGTTTTTCTGGCATTCTAAGTAATTTAACTTGGAACCAAGTTACCATTCTTCGTAGGATCGACCTTGTATTTACATAAGCTATACTATAAATGGTTCGTGCACTTGCGAGAATTAAAGTTGTTGTTTTAATAACTCATTTTATTTGTTAAGAATAGGCTCAACAAGTTTTTGGCGCCGTTGCCGGAGAACCGGTAATGATGGTGCTATAGTTTGATTACTTTGATTGTTTTGTTTTTGTTTGTTTCATTTGTTTCTTTTCGTTGGTTTTTCTTTTAGTATTCAGTTTTTGTATTTAGTTGTTATCTCCATTGAAAGCACTGAATTGACTTCCTTGGTGTGTGCATGTCCGAATCTGACCAGGACATGAGCAAAGTTCACCTGAGCCACTTTCACCAAGAACCGCTGCTGTACGTGCTGGTTTGAGGAGGAATTATAGTTCTTCAAGCGTTGAATCTAAAAGTTACGAATCTGAAGGTTCAAGCAACATGGCAAAGATTTCGAACAACAACAATAATGTGGAAGGAGATGGTGCGCTTGTTGTCCAACCAAGAAAACCACTGCATGAGTTTTCCATTCCCAAAGTCACCGATCAACCTTCGTGCATCGTCTATCCTCAACTCACAGTTGACAGGTTTGAGCTTAAAAGTGGTATGATTCAACTTCTTCCAACTTATTATGGTAATACCACTGAGGATCCTTACACGCATATTAAGCAATTATTTGAAATATGTGCTACGATCAAAATTCAAGGCCTTGATGATGAGCAGATTAAGATGAGGCTATTCCCATTCAGTTTAAAAGATAAAGCTAAATCTTGGTTATACTTTTTGCCTAGTACTTCAATTCATACTTGGGAAGAGCTTTTTAATAAGTTTTTGCAGAAATTCTTTCCGGCTCAAAAGACTAAAGTTGCTGTATATAATAACCCATTTTAGTTGTTAAGAATCGGCTCAACAGTCCAAAACTTGGGGAACAACATAATATTGTGGGAGGAGTCATTTGGTGTGCTTTGAGGGAAATCCAATTGCTAAAACTATGCACTGCACCAACCACTTCATTAGAGAACAAACATGAATAGTCCAATCTCTTGGACCAATGGATATCGGATTAAGCCCAAAACTTGGGGAACATCAAAATATGGTGGGAGGACTCATTTGGTGAGTTTTGAGCGCAATCCAATGGCTAATACTATGCAATAGACCAACCACTCCATTTCAGAATGAACTTCGTACGACTTTGAATTGTCTGATTTCATGGACCAATCGATATCGGATTGAGTCCAAAACTTGGGGAACATCATAATATGGTGGGAGGAATCATTTGGTGGGTTTTGAGTGAAATCCAATCTCTAGAACATGCAATACACCAAGCACCCCATTTCAGAACGAACTTCGTACGAACCAGAATTGTCCGATTTGATGGACCAGTCGATATCAGATTGAGTTCAAAACTTAGGGAACATCATAATGTGGTGGGATGAGACATTTGCTGGGTTTTGAGTGAAATCCAATCTGAACTTGGAAATATACCAACCACTCCATTTCATAACGAACTTCGTACGAACCTGAATTGTCCAATTTTATGGACCAATCGATTTTGATTGATTCCAAAACTTGGGGAACATCATAATATGGTGGGAGGAGTAATTTGGTTGGTTTTGAGTGAAATTGAATCTCTACAAATATGCAATATAGCAACCACTCCATTTCAGAATGAACTTCGTACGAACCTGAATTGTCCAATTTCGTGGAACAATCGATACCGGATTGAGCCCAAAAATTGGGGAACATCATAATATGGTGGGAGGAGTCATTTGGTGGGTTTTGAGTGAAATCCAATCTCTTGAACTAGGAAATACACCAACCACTCCATTTCAAAACGAACTTCGTACGAAGCTGAATTGTCTGATTTCTTTGACCGATCAGTATAGGATTGAGCCCAAAACTTGGGAAACATCATAATATGGTGGGAGGAGTCATTTGGTGAGTTTTGAGCGACATCCAATGGCTAACCCTATGCAATACACGAACCACTTCATTTCAGAACGAACTTCGTAAGAACCTGAACTGTCCGATTTCATGAACCAATTGATATCGGATTAAGTCCAAAACTAGGGGAACATCATAATTTTGTGGGAGAGTCATTTTGTGAGTTTTGAGTGACATCCAATGGCTAAAACAATGCAATACACCAACCACTCCATTTCATCACGAACTTCATACGAACTTATATTGTCCGATTTCATGGACCAACTGATATCGGATTGAGTCCAGAAGTTGGGGAACATCATAATATTGTGGGAGGAGTCATTTGGCGAGTGTTGAGTGAAATTCAATTGCCAAAACTATGCAATACACTAACCACTCCATTTCAGAACGAACTTCGTACGAACCTGAATTCTCCAATTTCATGAACCAATCGATATCGGATTGAGTCCAAACATTGGGGAACATCATAATATTGTGGGAGGAGTCATTTGGTCTGTTTTGAGTGAAATCCAAAGGTTAGAACAATGCAATACACCAACCACTCCATTTCATAACGAACTTCGGACGAAACCCAATTGTCCAATTTCATGGACCAATCGATAACGGATCGAGGCCAAAACTTGGAGAACATCATAATATGTTGGCAGGAGGCATTTGGTGAGTTTTGAGTGAAATCCAACGGCTAAAAGTATGCAATTTACCAACCATTCCATTTCGTAACGAACTCCGTACGAACATGAATTGTCCAATTTCTTGGACCAATCGATATCGGATTGAGCCCAAAACTGGGGGAACATCATAAAATGGTGGGAGGAGTCATTTGGTTGGATTTGAGTAAAATCCAATGGCTAGAACTATGCAATACACCAACCACTCCGTTTCAGAATGAACTTCTTACGAACCTGAATTGTCCAATTTCATGGACCAATCGATATAGGATTGAGTCCAAAACTTGGGGAAAATCAAAATATGGGGGGGCCAGTCATTTGGTGGGTTTTAAGTGAAATCCAATCTCTGAAACTATGCAAAACACCAACTACTCCATTTCAGTACGAACCAAAATGGTTCAATTTCACAGACCAATCAATAACAGATTGAGTCCAAAACTTGGGGAACATCATAATATTGTGGGAGGAGTCATTTGGTGGGTTTTGAGTGAAATCCAATCTCCAAAACGATGCAATACACCAACCACTTCATTTCAGAACGAGCTTCGTACGAACCTAAATTGTCCAATTTCATGGACCAATCGATATCAGATTGAGGCCAAAACTTGGGGAACAACATGATATTGTGGGAGTAGTCATTTTTATGGGGTTTGAGTGAAATCCAATCTCTAGAACTATACAATACACCAACCACTCCATCTCAGAATAAATTTCGTATGAACCTGAATTGTCCGATTTCATAGACCAATCGATATCGGATTGAGTCCAAAACTTGGGGAACATCATAATATGGTGGGAGGAGTCGTTTGGTGAATTTTGAGTGAAATCTAGTGGCTAAAACAATGCAATAAACCAACCACTCCATTTCAGAACGAACTTTGTACGAACCTAAATTGTCCAATTTCATGAACCAATCGATATCGGATTGAGTACAAAACTTGGGGAACAGCAAAACATTGTTGGAGGAGTCATTTGTTGGGTTTTGAGTGAGATCCAATGTCTACAACTATGCAATATACCAACCACTTAATTTTCATAAGGAACTTCGTATGAACCTGAATTGTCAAATTTCCTAGATCAATCGATATCGAATCGAGTCCAAAAGTTGGGGAACATCATAATATTGTGGGAAGAGTCAATTGGTGGGTTTTGTGTTAAATCCAATCTCTAGAACTATACAACACACCAACCAATCCATTTCAGATCGAACTTCGTACAAACCTGAGTTCTCCGATTTCAAGGACCAATCAATATCGGATTGAGTCTAAAACTTGGGGAACATCATAATATGGTGGGAGAAGTCATTTGGGGAGTTTGAGTGAAATCAAATGGCTAAAACAATGCAATCCACCAACCACTTTATTTCAGAACGAGCTTCATACGAACCTGAATTGTCCAATTTCATGGACCAATTGATATCAGATTGAGGCCAAAACTTGG
The DNA here is from genome assembly GCF_000346465.2 of Prunus persica. Taxonomy (NCBI): domain Eukaryota; kingdom Viridiplantae; phylum Streptophyta; class Magnoliopsida; order Rosales; family Rosaceae; genus Prunus; species Prunus persica. The sequence continues at coordinate 4,590,139 of NC_034015.1, forward strand.
GGAACAACATAATATTGTGGGAGTAGTCATTTTTATGCGGTTTGAGTGAAATCCCATTTCTAGAACTATACAATACACCAACCACTCCATCTCAGAACGAATTTCGTATGAACCTGAATTGTTCGATTTGATGGACCAATGGATATTGGATTGAGTCCAAAACTTGGGGAACATCATAATATGGTGGGAGGAGTTGTTTAGTGAATTTTGAGTGAAATCCAACGGCTAAAACAATGCAATACACCAACCACTCCATTTCATAACGAACTTCGTACGAACCGAAATTGTCCAATTTCATGGACTAATCGATATGAGATTCAGTCCAGAACTTAGGGAACATCATAATGTTGTGGGAGGAGTCATTTGGTGAGTTTTGAGTGAAATCCAATTGCCAAAACTATGCAATACACCAACTACTCCATTTCAGAATGAACTTCGTACGAACATGAATTGTCCAATTTGAAGGACAAATTGATATCGGATTGAGTCCAAAACTTGCGGAACCTGATAATGTGGTGGCAGGAGTCATTTGGTGAGTTTTGAGTGAAATCCAATGGCTAAAATCATGCAATTTACCAACCATTCCGTTTCAGAACGATCTTCGTATGAACCTTAATTGTCCTATTTCCTAGACCAATCGGTATCGGATTGAGTCCAAAACTTGGGGAACATCATAATATTGTAGGAGGAGTCATTTGGTCTGTTTTGAGTGAAATCCAAAGGTTAGAACAATGCAATACACTAACCACTCCATTTCATAACGAACTTCGTATGAAAACCAATTGTCCAATTTCATGGACCAATCGATATCGGATCGAGGCCAAAACTTGGAGAACATCATAATATGTTCGCAGGAGGCATTTGGTGAGTTTTGAGTGAAATCCAACGGCTAAAAGTATGCAATTTACCAACCATTCCATTTCGTAACGAACTTCGTACGAACATGAATTGTTCAATTTCTTGGACCAATCGATATCGGATTGAGCCCAAAACTTGGGGAACATCATAAAATGATGGGAAGAGTCATAGGGTGACTTTTGAGGGAAATCCAACGGCTAAAACTATGCAATACACCAATCACTCCATTTCAGAATGAACTTCATACGAACCTGAATTGTCCAATTTCATAGAACAATCGATATCGGATTGAGTCCAAAACTTGGGGAACATCGTAATATTGTGGGAGGAGTCATTTGGTTGGATTTGAGTGAAATCCAATGGCTAGAACTATGCAATACACCAACCACTCCATTTCAGAACGAACTTCGTACGGACCTGAATTGTCCAATTTCATGGACTAATCGATATAGGATTGAGTACAAAACTTGGGGAACATCAGAATATAGGGGGGCCAGTCATTTGGTGGGTTTTGAGTGAAATCCAATCTCTGGAACTATGCAAAACACCAACTACTTCATTTCAGTACGAACCTAAATGGTCTAATTTCATGGACCAATCAATAACGGATTGAGTCCAAAACTTGGGGAATGCCATAATATTGTAGGAGGAGTCATTTCGTGGGTTTTGAGTGAAATCGAATCTCCAGAACGATGCAATACACCAACCACTCCATTCCATAACGAACTTCGTACGAACCTTAATTGTGCAATTCCCTAGACCAGTTGATATCGGATTGAGTCCAAAACTTGGGGAACACCATAATGTTGTGGGAGGAGTCATTTGGTGAGTTTTGAGTGAAATCTAATTGCTAAAACAATGCAAGTCACTAACCACTCTATTTCAGAACGACCTTCGTACGAACCTGAATTGTCCGATCTCAAGGACCAATCGATATCGGACTGACTCCAAAACTTGGGGAACATCATAATATTGTGGGAGGAGTGATTTGGTGGGTTTTGAGTGAAATCCAATCTCTAGAACTACGCAATACACCAACCGCTCCATTTCATAACGAACTTCGTACGAACCTTAATTGTCCAGTTTCCTGGACCAATTGATATCGGATTGAGTCCAAAACTTTAGGAACATCATAATGTTGTGGGAGGAGCTAATTGGTGGGTTTTGAGTGCAATCCAATCTCTAGAACAATGCAATACACTGACCACTCAATTTCAGAACAAACTTCGTACGAACCTGAATTATCCGATTTCATAGAACAATCGATATCGGATTGAGTCCAAAACTTGGGGAACAGCGTAATATTGTGGGAGGAGTCATTTGGTCATGGACCAATCGATATCAGATCGTGGCCAAAACTTGAAGAACATCATAATATGTTGGCAAGAGGCATTTGGTGAGTTTTGAGTGAAATCCAATGGCTAAATCTATGCAATACACCAACCACTCAATTTCGGAACGAACTTCGTACGAACCTGAATTGTCCGATATCGGTATTGGATTGAGTCCCAAACTTGGGGAACATCATAATATTGTGACAGGAGGCATTTGGTGAGTTTTGAGTGAAATCGAACTGCTAAAACTATGCAATTTACCAACCATTCCATTTCATGACGAACTTCGTACGAACCTGAATAGTCCAATTTCTTGGACCAATCGATGTCGGATTGAACCCACAACTTGGGGAACTTCATAATATGAGGGGAGGAGTGATACGGTGAGTTTTGAGCGAAATCCAATGGCTAAAACTATGCAATACACCAACCACTCCATTTTAAAACAAACTTCATACGAACTTCAATTGTCTGATTTCATGGAACAATCGATATCGGATTGAGTCCAAAACTTGGGGAACGTCATAATATTGTGGGAGGCTCCATTTGGTGGGTTTTGAGTTAAATCCAATCTCTATATCTATACAATACATCGACCACTCCATTTCAGAACGATCTTCTTACGAACATGAATTGTCTAATTTCATGGACCAATCGATATCGGATTGAGTCCAACACTTGGGGAACTTCATAATATAGTAGGAGGAGTCATTTGGAAGGTTTTCAGTGAAATCCAATATCTAGTACTATACAATACACTAACCACTCCATGTCATAACGAACTTCGTACGAACCTGAATAGTCCGATTTCATGGACCAATCAATATCGGACTGAGTCCAAAACTTGGGTAACATCATAATATTGTGGGAGGAGTCATTTGGTGGGTTTTCAGTGAAATCCAATCTCTAGAACTACACAATATACCAACCACTCCATTTCAGAACGAACTTCGTAGAACCTGAATTGTACAATCTCATGCACCAATCGATATCGGATTGAGTCCAAAACGTGGGGAACATCATAATGTTGTGGGAGGAGTCATTTGGTGGGTTTTGAGTGAAATCCAGTTGCTGAAAATGTAACCCTGTACAAACTTGAATTGTCCGATTTCATGGACCAATCGATATCGGATTGAGTCCAACACTTGGGGACCATCATAATTTTGTGGGAGTCATTTGGCGAGTTTTGAGTGAAATCCAATGGCTAAAACAATGCAATACATCAACCAATCCATTTTAGTAAGAACTTTGGATGAACCTGAATTATCCGATTTCATGGACCAATCGATATCGGATTGAGTCCAAAACTTGGGGAACATCATAATGTTGTGAGAGGAGTCATTCGGAGAGTTTTGAGTGAAATCCAAGTGCTAAAACTATGCAAGACACCAACCACTCCATTTCAGAACTAACTTCATAGGAACTTGAATTCTCCAATTTCTTTGACTAGTCGATATCGGATTTCCCACCATATTACGGTGTTTCCAAAGTTTTGGACTCAATCTGATATCGATTGATCCACGAAATCGGACAATTCAGGTTCGTATGAAGTTCGTTCTGAAATGGAGTGGTTGGTGTATTTCGTTGTTCTAGCGATTGGATTTCACTCAAAACTCACCAAATGACTCCTCCCTCAAATTATGATGTTCCCCAAGTTTTGGACTCCATCAGATATCGATTCGTCCATGAAATTGGACAATTCAGGTTCATACGAAGTTCATTCTGAAATGGAGTCGTTGGTGGATTGCATAGTACTAGAGATTGGATTTTGCTGAAAACTCACCAAATGACTCCTCCCACCATATTATGTTGTTCCCCAAGTTTTGGAATCAATTTGATATCTATTGGTCCATGAAATCGAACAATTTAGGCTGGTCCGAAGTTCGTTCTAAAATGGAGGGGTTGGTGTATTACATTGTTCTAGCGATGGTATTTCACTCAAAACTCACCAATTGACTCCTCCCTCAACATTATGATTCTCCCCAAGTTTTGGACTCAATCCGATATCGATTGGTCCATGAAATCGGACAATTCAGGTTCGTACGAAGTTCTTTCTAAAATGGAGTGGTTGGTGTACTGTGTAGTTGTAGCAATTGGATATCGCTCAAAACTCAACAAATGACTCCTCCCACCATATTACGATGTTCCCCAAGTTTTGGGCTCAATCCGATATCGAGTGGTCCAAGAAATTAGACTATTCATGTTCATACGAAGTTCGTTCTCTAATGGAGTGGTTGGTGTATTACACAGTTTTAGCAATTGGATTACACTCAAAACTCACCAAATGACTCCTCCGACAACTTTATGCTATTCCCCAAGTTTTAGACTCAATCCGATGTCGATTGGTCCACGAAATTGGACAATTCAGGTTCGTACGAAGTTCATTTTGAAATGGGGTTGTTGGTGTATCGCATAGTTCTAGAGATTGGATTTCACTCAAAACCCACTAGACGACTCCTAACACCATATTATGATGTTCCCCATGTTTTGGACTCAATTCGATATCGATTGATCCATGAAACTTGACAATTCAGGTTCGTACGAAGTTCGTTCTGAAATGGAGTGGTTGGTGTATTGCATAGTGCTAGAGATTGGATATCACTCAAAACCCACCAAATGACTCCTCCCACCATAGTCTGAGGTTCCCCAAGTTTTTGACTAAATTCGATATCGATTGGGGAATGAAATCGGACTATTCAGAGTCGTACAATTCCGGTTCGTATGAAGTTTGTTTTGAAATTGAGTGCTTGGTGTACTGTATATTTCTAGCGATTCGATTTCTCTCAAAACCCACCAATGACTCCTCCCACAACATTATAATGTTCCCCAAGTTTTGGACACAATCCGATATCGATTCGTTCCTGAAATTGAAGAATTTAGGTTCGTTCGAAGTTCGTTCTAAAATTGAAGTGGTTGGTGTATTGCATGGTTCTAGAGATTGGATTTCACTCAAAACCCTCCCGATAACTCCTCCCGCCATATTATGATGTTCCCTAAGTTTTGGACTCAATCCGAAATCGATTGGTCCATGAAATCGGACAATTCAGAGTCGTACGAAGTTCGCTCAGAAATGGAGTGGTTGGTGTATTGCATAGTTTTAGCCATTTGACTTCACTCAAAACCCACCAAATGACTCCTCCTACCATATTATTATGTTCCCCAAGTTTTGGACTCAATCCGATATCGATTGGTCCATGAAATCAGACAATTCAGGTTCGTATGAAGTTCGTTCTGAAATGGAGTAGTTGGTGTATTGGATAGTTCTGGAGATTGGATTTCACTCAAAACCCGCCAGATGACTCCTCCCACCATATTATGACGTTTCCCAAGTGTTGGACTCAATCCGAAATCGATTGGTCCATGAAATTGGACAATTCAGAGTCGTACGAAGTTCGCTCTGAAATGGAGTGGTTGGTGTATTGTATAGTTTTAGCCATTGGATATCGCTCAAAAATGACCAAATGACTCCTCCCATCATATTATGATGTTCCCAAGTTTTGGCCTCAATTCGATATCGGTTGGTCCAAGAAATTGGACTATTCATGTTCGTACGAAATTCTTTCTCTAATGGTGTGTTTGATGTATTGCATAGTTCTAGAGATTGGATTTCCCTCAAAACCGACCAGATGACTCCTCCCACCATATTATGATGTTCCCCAAGTTTTGGAATCAATCCAATACCGATTGGTCCATCAAATTGGACAATTCAGGTTCGTAGAAAGTTCGTTCTGAAATGGGGTGGTTGGTTTATTGCATAGTTGTAGAGATTGGATTTCATTCAAAACCCACCAGATGGCTCCTCCCACCATATTATGACGTTCCCCAGGTTTTGGACTCAATCCGACATCGATTGGCACATGCAATCAAACAATTCAGAGTCGTACGAAGTTCGCTCAGAAACGGAGTGGTTGGTGTATTGCATAGTTTTAGCCATTTGATTTCACTCAAAACCCACCAAATGACTCCTCCCACCATTATGTTCAACAACTTTGACTCAAATCCGATATCGATTGGACCATGAAATCGGACAATTCAGGTTCGTTCGAAGTTCGTTCTGAAATGGAGTGGTTGGTGTATTGCATACTTCTAGAGATTGGATTTCACTCAAAACCAACCAGATGCCTCCTCCCACAACATTATGATGTTCCCCAAGTTTTGAACTCAATCCGATATCGATTGGTCCGTGAAATTGGACAATTCAGCTTCGTACGAAGTTCGTTTTGAAATGGAGTGGCTAGTGTATTTTATAGTTCTAGAGATTGAATTTCACCCAAAACTTACCAATGACTACTCCCACGACATTATGATGTTCCCCAAGTTTTGGACTCAATCCGATATTGATTGGTCCATGAAATTGGACAGTTCATGTTCGTACGAAGTTCGTTATCTAATGGAGTAGTTGGTGTATTGCATAGTGTTTGAGCCAAAGTCCTGCGCACCCAGCCCAATGCTACAGAGCCCAGAATAACAAAGACAAAAACGCTAGGGCCCGAGAAGTCTGGACTCTGAAAATAAACTGGAACCAAAGGTCCAAAATCCAACCAAATTGGGCTTCGAAGAAACTAAATTGGGCTTGGCATGATCAAAGTAAAAAGTGGAAACTTAAAAAAAAACAGACCCACGTGATTTTTTTCTCTGACTTGGAAAAGCCAAACAAATTCAACTTGGTTGATAAAAGAGTTGACAGAGACAGGTAAAAAGAAAGGACGTCTCTAAAATCTCTGCCACCACAAGATCAAGACCCTTTTATATATTCAGAGATATTGTTTATACTCCAAAGAAAGCACCATCTTTCAAGGGATACGCAGGCTAAAGTTCTCAAAAAGAGATAAGCAGGAAAACAAGGAGTTGTTCAAACTGAAAAAAAGCAAACTAAACATCATGGTTTGAGCTCTCACAAAGGGGCAGTTGGAATTAAAGAGGGGCAAGGGTCTCTTCCAAAAAACAGAGAAGTGATTGGTCTTAAAAAGAACTGACTATTGAAAGCCTATGTGCCAGAAATTGATAAAAACCCCTTCTTCTTTATATTTAAAAAAATGAAAGATCTTTTGAGAATTTTTGCCGCCCATTATTGAAAGAAAGAAACCCTACTCCAGAACATTTCTTATAAATATAAAGAGAGGGTAAACAGAGCAAAAAGAAAATTATTCAACAATCAATCAAACAATCAGAAATCAACCAAAGGCAAGAAACTCAAAACGATCACTTGATCACTGAGAACCTTCAAATAAACTGGAGCAACCAGAAGCTCATTTGAGCCATAAAAGAAGCTAGCTATAGATCAAAACTTCCAAAGTTCAGGCTTAGAGAAATAAGTCATTCAAAATGAGACTTCTTTCGTTACAAATTTGGCTCAGCAAAAGTCAAGACAAGCAGAGTTTGAGTTTTCACAAATATGAAAACCTCAACAAATTTTACAGTGCAGTTCCAGCTTATTAAGTCCTTAAGTCCAGCCACTTCTGCCCCTTCAGACTAAAGAAGCCGCAGTTCTACTCGCTCAAAAGCCTCCCAAGGCTTGAAGTAGATTAAAGCTCTGCCAAAATTGAACTTTGGTATCGATTTATAGCTAAAGCTAAGCAATTGAAGTTGTTAACAGCTAAGGCTTTATTTAATGAGATGTTGCTACAGAAAGCAATAGAGACACCCCACAGGATGCCCAAGCCAGAAGAGCTCAAGTGCAGGCAGTACTGCAGGTGGCACAACACTTGGAACCATTCTACCAATAGTTGTGTTGTTTTCAGGGATGTCATACAGGAAGGAATAACAACAGGAAGGCTGAAACTGGTGGAGAAACCTCCATCAGTTACAACAGATCCCTTTCCTCAGCCACAAGTCAACATGGTCGACTTAAATTGGCCAGGATAGAAGAGAAGTAAACCAGCGACAGAAGCCAGCTCCAGCAGAGGCAAAAAAGTCATAAGGGAAACTAGTCAAAGGCCAAGAGCAACTATCTCGGCTGGAGTGGTGCTTTGCAGCAAGTGCAAGTGTGAGACTGAGTTAGAGGTAGTTTTGGATAGACAGAATCAGCCCACACCTAGTGTTTTTGACAGGATTGGGACGTCATGCCATCAGCAAGGCTCGGTTCCAGGTCTATCTCAAGATAGAGCCAGGCAGAAAGACCATTTTAGATTTGCTCAGCGCAGCAGAAGAATAACAGAACAGCCCAAGAAGGAAATACCTATTAAGATACCTGGGAGTAAGAAACCTTTGGCAGCTATTATAGAGGGCAAATGGTATTCTATAGGGAAAAGTGGTAGACCAACTCTGGAGCTAACCAGAACTCAGAAGAGGAGGGTTCAAAGGCAATACTGCATTTTGCTCAAGAACAGGGACAACACACATGTATTTCCAGAGACCAGTTCTGCCATAAAAGGAAAGAAACCAGAAGTACCTTCTCTGGCAGAACAAACAGCTTGCCAGCCACAAAAACTGGAAAAAGCAGAATCTCCAGGCAAACCTTCTATCAATCTTGCCTTATTCTCAGGCAACCAGCTTGAGCCTTCACAAGCACAAGGAGAATCCGAATCTATTCCAGTAAAAGGGAAAGAGGACTGGATTGAAGAGTATGAAGAAGACCAGTTGGACTATGAACCATTTACAAATGACCAGAACAGACTCCTCAAAACAGGAGAACAAGAAGACTGGACAGAAGAATATGGGGAAGAACAGATGGAGTATGATGGAGAATTGGATGAAGAAACTTAGGCTTTTGGTGCAGAACTAGAAAGCCTGTTACAAGGCGATCTAGGCATTAACATGGTGTTCATTCTGCCAGAGAAGTTTAGGGCAGCAGAAGGGCAAGAAAGGATGTTGGATGGAGTACGATGGAGAACTGGTTGGTGTATTGCATAGTTTTAGCCATTGGATTTCACTCAAAACTCACCAAATGACTCATCCCACAACATTATGATGTTCCCCAAGTTTGGAATCAATCCGATAACGATTGGTTTATGAAATTGGACAATTTAGGTTCGTACGAAGTTCGTTCTGAAATGGAGTGGTACGTGTATTGCATAGTTCTAGAGATTGGATTTTACTCCAGACTCACCAAATCATTCCACCCATAACATTATGATGTTCCCCAAGTTTTGGACTGAATCCGATATCGATTGGTCCATGAAATTGGGCAATTCATAGTCGTACAAAATTCGTTCTCAAATGGAGTGGTTAGCGTATTGCATAGTTTTAGCCATAATATGGTGGGAGAAGTCATTGGGTGAGTTTTCAGCGATATCCAACGGTAAAAACTACGAAATAACCCAACCACTGCATTTCAGAACGAACTTCGTACGAACCTGAATTGTTCCATTTCATGGACCAATAGATATAGAAGTGAGTCCAAAACTTGGGGAACATCATAATATTGTGGGAGGAGTCATTTGGTGGGTTTAGAGCGAAATCCAATATTTAGTACTATACAATACACTAACCACTCCATTTAAGAACGAACTTCGTACAAACAAGAATTGTCTGATTTCATGGACCAATCGATATCGGATTGAGTCCAAAACTTGGGGAACATCATAATATTGTGGGAGGAGTCATTCGGTGGGTTCTGAGTGAAATCCAATCTCCAGAACTATACAATACACCAACCACTCCGTTTCAGAACGAACTTCGAACGAACCTGAATAGTCTGATTTCATGGAACGATCGATATCGGATTGAGTCCAAAACTTGGGGAACATCATAATGTTGTGGGAGGACTCATTTGGTGAGTTTTGAGTGAAATACAATCTCTAGAACTATACAATACGCTGACCACTCTATTTCAGAACGAGCTTCGTACGAATCTGAATTGTCCAATTTCATGGACCAATCGATATCGTATTGAGTCCAAAACTGTGCAATACACCAACCCCTCCATTTCGGAACGAAATTCGTACGAACCTGAATTGTCCAATTTCATGGAACAATCGATATTAGGTCGAGTCCAACACTTGGGGAGCATCATAATGTTGTGGGAGGAGTCATTTGGTGAGTTTTGAGTGAAATCCAATTGCCAAAACTATGCAGGACACCAACCACTCCATTTCAGAACGAACTTCGTACGAACCTCAATTATCCTATTTGATGGATCAATCGATATCGGATCGAGTCCGAAACTTGCTGAACATCATAATGTTGTGGGATGAGTCATTTTGTGAGTTTGGTGTGAAATCCAATGGCTACAACAATGCAATACACCAACCACTCCATTTCAGAACGAACTTCGTACGAACCTGAATTGTCCAATTTCATAGACCAATCGATATCGGATTGAGTCCAAAACTGGGGGAACGTCATAATGTTGTGGGAGGAGTCACTTGGCGGGTTTTGATTGAAATCCAATGACTAAAACTATGCAATACAGCAACCACTACATTTCATAACGAACTTCGTACGATCCTGAATTCTCCGATTTCAAAGACCAACCGATATCAGATTGTGTCCAAAACTTGGCGCAACATCATAATATAGTGGGACGAGTCATTTGGTGGGTTTTGAGTGAAATCCAATCTTTATTACTATGCAACAAACCAACTACTCCATTTCAGAACAAACTTCGTATGAACCTGAATTTTCCAATTTCATGAACCAATCGATATCGGATTGAGTCGAAAACTTGGGGAACACCATAATATGGTGGGAGGAGTCATTTGCTGGGTTTTGAGTGAAATCCAATCTCAAGAAATATGCAATACACCAACAACTTCATTTCAAAACTAACTTAGTACAAACCTGAATTGTCTAATTTCATAGACCAATGAATGTCATATTGAGTCAAAAACTTGGGGAACATCATAATGTTGAATGAGGAGTCATTTGGGGGGTTTTAAGTGAAATCCAATCTCCAGAACTATGCAATACACCAAGAACTCCATTTCAGAACTAACTTAGTACGAACTTGAATTGTCTAATTTCATGGACCAATGGATATCGGATGGAGTCAAAAACTTGGGGAACATCATAATGTTGAATGAGGTGTCATTTGGGGGTTTTTCAGTGAAATCCAATCTCAAGAACTATGCAATACCGCAACTACTCCATTTTAGAACGAACTTCGTACGAACCTGAATTGTTCAATTTATAAGCCAATCGATATCGGATTGAGTCCAAAACTTGGGGAACATCATAATATATGGTGGGAGGAGACATTTGGTGAGTTCTGAGTGAAATTCAATGGCAAAAACTGTGCAATACACCAACCACTCTATTTCAGAACGAACTTCGTACGAACCTGAATTGTCCGATTTCATGGACCAATCGATATCGGATTGAGTCCAAAACTTGGGGAACGTCATAACGTTGTGGGAGGAGGCATTTTGTGAGTTGAGTGAAATCGAATGGCTAAAACTATGCAATACACCAACCACTCCATTTCATAACGAACTTCATACGAACCTGAATTTTCCAATTTCACGGACCAACCGATTTCAGATTGTGTCCGAAACTTGGTGCAAGATCATAATATAGTGGGAGGAGTCATTTGGTTGGTTTTGAGTGAAATCCAATCTCTAGAAATATGCAATACACCAACAACTCCACTTCAGAACTAACTTAGTACGAACCTGAATTGTATAATTTCATGGACCAATGGATATCGGATTGAGTCAAAAACTTGGGGAACATCATAATGTTGAATGAGGAGTCATTTGGTGGGTTTTAAGTGAAATCCAGTGGCTAAAACTATGCAATACAACAACCACTCCATTTCATAACGAACTTTGTTCTAACTGAATTGTCCGATTTCATGGACCAATCGATATCGGATTGAGTCCAAAACTTGTGGAACATCATAATATTGTGGGAGGAGTCATATCCTGAGTTTTGAGTGAAATCCAATCCCTATAACTATACAATACACCAGCGACTCCATTTCCGAATAAACTTCGAACGAACCTGAATTGTCCCATTTCATGGACCAATGGATATCGAATTGAGTCAAAACTTGGGGAACAATGTTGCGTCGGCGGAGGAGTCATTTTGGGAGTTTTGAGTGAAATCCAGTGGCTAAAAGAATGCAACATACCAATCACTCCATTTAAGAACGAACTTCGTACAAACATGAATTGTCCGATTTCATGGACTAATCGATATTGGATTGACTTCAAAAGTTGGGGAACATCATAATATTGTGAGAGGAGTCATTTTGTGAAATCCAATAGCTAAAACAATGCAATACCCCCAGAGTGAACTTCTTACGAACCAGAATTGTTCGATTTCGTGGAACAATCGATATCGGATTGAGTCCAAAACTTGAGGAACATCATAATATTGGGGGAGGGGTCATTTGGTGTGTTTGAGGGAAATCCAATCTCCAGAACTATTCAATACACGAAATACTCCATTTCAAAACGAACTTCGTACGAACCTGAATTCTCTGATTTGATGGACCAATAGATCTCGGATGGAGTCCAAAACTTGGGCAACATCGTAATGTTGTGGGAGGAGTCATTTTCTTGGTTTTGAGTCAAATCCAATGGCTAAAACAATTCAATACACTAACCACTCCATTTCATAACAAACTTCATACAAACCTAAATTGTCTAATGTCATGAACCAATGATATCGAATTGAGTCCAAAACTTGGGGAACATCATAATTTGGTGGTAGGAGTCATTTAGTGAGTTTTGAGTCAAATCCAATGGCTAAAACTATGCAACACACCAACCACTCCATTTTAGAACGAACTTCGTACGAACCTATATTGTCCGAATTCATGGACCAATCGATATCGGATTGAGTCCAAAACTTGTGGAACATCATAATATTGTGGGAAAAGAGTCATTTCGTGAGTTTTGAGTGAAATCCAATCTCTATAACTATACAAAACCCCAGCCACTCCATTTCCGAACAAACTTCGAACGAACCTGAATTGTCCCATTTCATGGACCAATCAATATCGAATTGAGTCCAAAACTTGGGGAACAACATAATGTTGTGGGATGAGTCATTTTGTGAGTTTTGAGTGAAATCTAATGGCTAAAACAATGCAACACACCAACCACACCATTTAAGAACGAACTTCGTACGAACATGAATTATCATATTTCATGGACCAATCGATATCGGATTGAGTCCAAAACTTGGGGAACATCATAATATTGTGGGAGGAGTCATTTAATGAGTTTTGAGTGAAATCCAATCTCTAGAACTATACAATACACCAACCACTCCATTTCCAAACAAACTTCGAACGAACCTGAATTGTCCAATTTCATGGACCAATCGATATTGGATTGAGTTCAGAACTTGGGGAACACCATAACATTGTGGGAGGAGTCATTGGGTGAGTTTTGAGTGAAATCCAATGGCTAAAACAATGCAATACACCAACCACTCCATTTCAGAACGAACTTCTTACGAACCTAAATAGTTTGATTTCATGGAACAATCGATATCAGATTGAGTCCAAAATTTGGGGAACATCATAATATTGTAGGAGGAGTGATTTGGTGGGCTTTGAGGGAAATTCACTCTCTAGAACTATGCAATACACGAACCACTCTATTTCAGAACGAACTTCTTACGAACATGAATTATCCAATTTCATGGACCAATCGATATCAGATTGAGTCCAAAACTTGGGGAACATCATAGTATTGTAGGAGGACTCATTTTGTGAGTTTTGAGTGAAATCCAATTGCCAAAACTATGCAATACACCAACCACTCCATTTCAGAACTAGCTTCGTACGAACCTTATATCAGATTCAATCCAGAACTCGGGGAAAATCATAATTTATTGTTGGAGGGGTCATTTGATGGATTTTGAGAGAAATCCAATCTCCAGAACTACACAATACACCAACCACTCCATTTCAGAACGAACTTCCTACGAACCTTAATTGTCCAATTTTATGGACCAATCAATATCGGATTGAGGCCAAAACTTGGGGAACGTCATAACATGATGGGAGGAGTGAATTTGTGAGTTTTGAGGGAAATCAAATGTCTAAGACTATGCAATACATTAACCACTCCATTTCATAACGAACTTCTAACGAACCCGAATTATCCAATTTCATGGACCAATCGACATCGGATTGAGTCCAAAACTTGAGGAACAACATAATATGGGGGGAGGAGTCATTTGGTGAATTTTGAGTGAAATCCAATGGCTAAAACAATTCAATAAACCAACCACTCCATTTCATAACGAACTTCTTACGAACCTGAATTGTCCAATCTCATTGACCAATCGATATCGAATGTTGTTGGAGGAGTCATTTGGGTTTTGAGTGAAATACAATTACCAAAACTATGCAATACACAAACCGCTCCATTAGAGAACGAACTTCGTACGAAGTTGAATAGTCCAATTTCTTGGACCAATGGATATCAGATTGAGCCCAAAACTTGGGGAACATCATAATATGGTGGGAGGAGTCATATGGAGAGTTTTGAGCAAAATCCAATGGCTAAAACTATGCAGCACACCAACTACTCCATTTCAGAACGAACTTCGTACGAACTTGAATTGTCCAATTTCATGGACCAACAGACATAAGATTGATTCCAAAACTTGGGGAACATCATAATATTGTGGGAGGAGTCATTTGGTTGGTTTTTTGTGAAATCCAATCTCTAGAACTGTACAATACACCAACCACTCCATTTCAGAACGAACTTCGTACAAACTTCAATTGTCCAATTTCATAGACCAATCGATCTCGAATTTAGTCCAAAACTTGGGCAACATCATAATGTTGTGGGAGGAGTCATTTTGTGGGTTTTGAGTGAAATCCAATGGCTGAAACTATGCAATACACCAACCAGTACATTTTTGAAGGAACATCGTACGAACCTGAAATGTCCGATTTCAAGGACCAATCGATATCGGATTGAGTCCAAAACTTTGGGAACATCATAATACTGTGGGAGGAGTCATTTGGTGGGTTTTGAGAGTAATCCAATCTCCAGAAATATGCCATACACGAACCACTCCATTTCAGAACGAACTTCGTACGAACTTGAATTGTCCAATTTTATGGACCAATCAATATCAGATTGATTCCAAAACCTGGGGAACATCATAATGTTGTGGGACGAGTCATTTGGTAGGTTTTGAGTGTAATCCAATTTCTAGAACTATACAAGGCACCAACCACTCCATTTCAGAACGAACTTCGTACGAACCTCAATTGTCCAATTTCATGGACCAATCGATATCGAATTGAGTCCAAAACCTGGGGAACACCATAATCTTATGGGAGGAGTCATTTGCTGAGTTTTGAGTGAAATCCAATTGTTAAAACTATGTAATACACCAACCGCTCCATTTCAGAATGAACTTCGTACGAATCTAAATTGTCCAATTTCATGTACCTATCGATATTGAATTGAGTGCAAAACTTCGAGAACACCATAATATGGTGGGAGGAGTCATCTGGTGAGTTATGAGCGAAATCCATTCTCTAGATTTAAGTTAGCTACTAGATTTAAGTCAAAACTCACCACATAACTCCTTCCACCCTATTATTTTGTTCCCCAAGTTTTGGACTCAATCCGATATCGAGTGGTTCAAGAAATTGGACCATGCATGTGCGTACAAAGTTCGTTCTCTAATGGAGTGGTTGGTGTATTGCGAAGTTTTACCAATTGGATTACACTCAAAACTCGCCAAATGACTCCTCCCATAACATTATGATGTTCCCCAAGTTTTTCACCCAATCCGATATCGATTCGTCCATTACATTGGACAATTTAGAATCGTACGAAAGAATCGTACGAAGTTCGTTATGAAATAGAGTGGTGGGTGTACCGCATAGTTCTAGAGATTGGATTTTATTCAAAACCCACCAGATGACACCTAACACCATATTATGATGTTCCTCAAGTTGTGGACTCAATCCGATGTCGATTGGTCCATGAAATTGGACAATTCAGGTTCGTACGAAGTTTGTTCTAAAATGGAGTGGTTGGTGTATTGCATAGTTTTAGCCATTGGATTTCACTCAAAACTCACCAAATGACTCCTCCCACCATATTATGATGTTCCTATGTTTTGGACGGAATCCGATATCAATTGGTCCATGAAATTGGACAATTCAGGTTCATACAAAGTTCGTTCTGAAGTGGAGTGGGTGGTGTATTTCATAGTTTCAGCCATTGGATTTCGCAGAAAATGCACCAAATGACTCGTCCCACCATATTATAAGGTTCCACAAGTTTTGGACTCAATCCGATATCGATTGATCCATGAAATCGGACAATTCATAGTCGTACGAAGTTCGTTATGAAATGGAGTGGTTAGTGTATTGCATAGTTGTACCCATTGGATATCGCTTAAAACTCACCAAATGACTCCTCCCATCATATTATGATGTTACCCAAGTTTTGGAATCAATCCGATATCGATTGGTCCACGAAATCGGACAATTCAGGTTTGTATGAAGTCCGTTCTGAAATGGAGTGGTTGGTGTATTGCAAATTTCTAGAGATTGGATTTCTCTTAAAACAAACCGAATGACTCCTCCCACATATTATGTTGTTCCCCATGTTTTGGAACGAATCCGATATCGATTGGCCCACTTAATTGGGCAATTCAGGTTCATACGAAGTTCGTTCTGAATTGGAGTGGTTGGTGTATTGCCTTGTTCTAGAGTCGGATTTCACTCAAAGCCCACCAAATGACTCCTCCCACCATATTGTGATGTTCTTCAAGTTTTGGACTCGATCCGATATCGATTGGTCCATGAAATCGGACAATTCAGGGTCGTACGAAGTTCGCTATGAAATGGAGTGGTTGGTGTATTGCATAGCTTTAGCCATTGGATATCGGTCAAAACTCACCAAATGACTCCTCCATCATATTATGATGTTCCCCAAGTTTTGGGCTCAATCCGATATCGATTGGTCCAAGAAATCAGACTATTCATGTTCGTACGAAGTTCGTTCTCTAATGGAGTGTTCGTCGTATTGCATACTTCTAGAGATTGGATTTCTCTCAAAACCAACCAGATGAATCCTCCCACCATATTATGGTGTTTTCCAAGTTTTGGAATCAATCCAATATCAATTGGTCCCTGAAATGGGACAATTCAGGTTCGTACAAAGTTCATTATGACGTGGAGAGGTTGGTGTATTGCATAGTTCTAGAGATTGGATTTCACATAAAACACAACAAATGACTCCTCCCATCATATTACGATGTTCCCCAAGTTTTGGACTCAATCCGATATCGATTGGTCCAAGAAATTGTACTATTCAAGTTTGTACGAACTTCGTTCTCTGATGGGGTGGTTGGTTTATGGGGAAGTTTTAGCAATTGGAGTTCACTTAAAACTCACCAAATGACTCCTCCCACAACATTATGTTGTTCCTCCAAGTTTTGGACTAAATCCAATATCGACTGGTCCATAAAATTGGACAATTCAAGTTCGTACGAAGTTTGTTCTGAAATGGAAGGCTTGGTGTAATGCATAGTTCTTGAGATTGGATTTCACTCAAAACCCACCGAATGACTCCTCCCACCATATTATGATCTCCCTCAAGTTTTGGGCTCAAGCCGATATCGATTGGTCCACGAAATTGGACTATTCATGTTTGTACGAAGTTCGTTCTCTAGTGGATGTGTATTGCATAGTTTTGCTCAAAACTCACCAAATGACTCCGCCCACCATATTATGATGTTCCCAAGTTTTGGGATCAATCCGATATCGATTGGTCCAAGAAATTGGACTATTCATGTTCGTACGAAGTTCGTTCTCTAATGGAGTGGTTGGTGTATTGCGTAGTTTTAGCAATTGGATTTCACTCAAAACCTTCCAGATGACTCTCCCTACCATATTATGGTGTTCCCCAAGTTTTGAACTCAATTCGATATCGATTGGTCCACGAAATCGGACAATTCAGAGTTGTACGAAGTTCGTTCTAAAATGGAGTGGTTGGTGTATTGCATAGTTTTAGCCACTGGATATGGCCCAAAACTGACCCAATCACACGTCCCACCATATTATGTATTCCCCGAGTTTTGGACTCAATCCGATATCGATTGGTCCATGAATTGGACAATTCATGTTTGTACAAAGTTCGTTCTGAAATGGAGTGGTTGGTGTATTGCATAGTTCTAGATATTGGATTTCACTCAAAACCCACCAGATGACTCCTCCCACCATATTATGATGTTCCCCAAGTTTTGGACTCAATCCGACATTGATTGGTCCATGAAATCGGACAATTCAGGTTCGTACAAATTTTGTTCTAAACTGGAGTGGCTGCTGTATTTCATAGTTTTAGCCATTGGATTTTGCTCAAAACTCACCTGGTGACTCCTCCCACCATATTATGATGTTCCCCATGTTTTGGGTTCAATCCGATATAGATTAGTCCAAGAAATCGGACTATTCACGTTCGTAAGAAGTTCATTCTCTAATGGAGTGGTTGGTGTTTTGCATAGTTTTAGCAATTGGATTTCTCTCAAAACTCACCATATGACTCCGCCCACAACATTATGATGTTCCCCAAGTTTTGGACTCAAGCCAATATCGATTCGTCCATGAAATTGGACAATTCAGGTTCGCACGAAGTTAGTTATAAAATGGACTGGTCGGTGTATTGCATAGTTTTAGCCATTGGATTTCACTCAAAACCCACCACATGACTTATGCCACCATATCATGATCTTCCCCAAGTTGTGGACTCAATCCGATATCGATTGGTCCATGATTTGGAAAATCCAAGTTCATACGCAGTTCGTTCTCTAATGAAGTGGTTGGTCTAGTGCATAGTTTTAGTGATTGGATTTCTCTCAAAACTCACCAAGTGACTCCTCCCACGACATTATGATGTTCTCCAAGTTTTGGACTCAATCCGATATCGATTGGTCCATGAAATCGGAGAATTTAGAGTATGAAGTTCGTTATGAAATGGAGTGGTTGGTGTATTGCAAAGTTCTAGAGATTGAATTTCACTCAAAACCCACCATATTATGAGGTTCCCCAAGTTTTGGACTCAATCCGATATCGATTGGTCCACGAAGCTCGTTCTAAAATGGAGTGGTTGGTGTACGGCATAGTTTTAGCAATTGAATATCGCTCAAAACTCAGCAAATACTCCTCCCACCATAATATGTTGTTCCCCAAGTTTTGGGCTCGATCCGATATTGATTGGTCCAAGAAATTAGGCGATTCTTGTTCCTACGAAGTTCGTTCTCTAATGGTATGGTTGGTGTAATCCATAATTTTAGCCATTGGTTTTCACTCAAAACTCACCAAATGAATCCTCTCACATCATCACGATGCTCCCCCAGTTTTGGACTCAATCCGATATCGATTGGTCCGTCAAATTGGAAAATTCAGGTTCGTACAAAGTTCGTTCTGAAATGGGGTAGTTGGTGTATTGCATAGTTCTAGAGATTGGATTTCTCTCAAAACCCACCAAATGACTCCTCCCACCATATTTTGGTGTATTGCATAGTTTTAGCCATTATATTTCGCTCAAAACTCCCTCAATGACTCTTCCCACCATATTATGATGTTCCCCAAGTTTTGGACTCAATCTGATATGGAAATGATTGTTTAGCCATTATGAATTTCTGGCCGCATAATGGATCAAAGAATGGAATACGTTTCCAATACCGACAGCAGCTCCCCTCCCGCTCAGGCCAGTCCGGGAATCCTCTTCGTGATTACCAAGAAGTTACAAAAAAGCATTATTGGTCCATCAAAATTAGACAATTCAGGTTCGATCGAAGTTCGTTCTAAAATGGGGTGGTTGGTGTATTGCATAGTTCTAGAGATTGGATTAAACTCAAAACCCACCAAATGAATCCTCCCATCATATGATGATGTTGCTCAAGTTTTGGACTCAATCGGATATTGATTGGTCCATGAAATCGGACAATTCAGAGTCGTACGAAGTTCGTTCTGAAATGGAGTATTTGGTGTATTACATGGTTGTAGAGATTGGATTTCACTCAAAACCCACCAAATGACTACTCTCACCATATTACGATGTTCCCTAAGTTTTGGGCTCAATCCGATATCGATTCGTCCAAGAAATTGGACTATTCACGTTCGTACGAAGTTTGTTCTCTAATGGAGTGGTTGTTGTTTTGCATAGTTTTAGAGATTGAATTTCTCTCAAAACTCACCAAATGACTCCTCCCTCAACATTATGATGTTCCCCAAATTTTCAACTCAATCCTATATCGATTGGTTCATGAAATCGGACAATCTAGAGTCATACGAAGTTCGTTCAGAAATGGAGTGTTTGGTGTATTGCATAGTTGTAGAGATTGGATTTCGTTCAAAACTCACTAATGACTCCTCCCACCACATTATGATGTTCCCCAAGTTTTGGTCTCAATCCGATATCGATTGGTCCATGAAATTGGACTATTCATGTTCGTACGAAGTTCATTCTTTAGTGGAGTGGTTGGTGTATTTCATAGTTTTCACAATTGGATTTCACTTAAAACCACCAAATGACTCCTCTGACAACATTATGATGTTCCTTAAGTTTTGGAATCAATCCGATATCAATTGGTTTATGAAAGTGGACAATTAATGTTCGTACGAAGTTCGTTCAGAAATGGAGTGGTTGGTGTATTGCATAGTTCTAGAGATTGAATTTCTCTCAAAACCCATCAAATGACTCATCCCACCATATTATGATGTTCCCCAAGTTTTGGACTCAATTCGATATCGATTGGTCCATGAAATTGGACAATTCATGTTCGTACGAAGTTCGTTCTGAAATGGAGTGGTTTGTGTAGTGTATAGTTCTAGAGATTGGATTTCTCTCAAAACTCACCATATGACTCCTCGCACCATATTATGATGTTCCCCATGTTTTGGGCTCAATCCGATATCGATTAGTCCAAGAAATAGGAACAAAGTTCCTTCTCTAACGGAGTGGTCAGTGTTTTGCATAGTTTTAGCAACTGGATTTCAGTCACAACTCACCAAGTGACTCCTCCCACCACATTTTGATGATCCCTATGTTTTGGGCTCAATACGACATTGATTGGTCCATAAAATGAACAATTCAAAGTCGTACGAAGTTCGTTCTAAATGGAGTGGTTGGTTTATTGCATAGTTTTAGTGATTGAATTTCGCTCAAAACACACCAAATGACTCCTCCCACCATACTGTGATGTTCCCCCAAGTTTTGGACTCAATCCGATATCGATTGGTCCATGAAATCGGACAATTCAGGTTCATACGAAGTTCTTTCAGAAATGGGGTGGATGGTGTATTGCAAAGTTCTGGAGATTGGATTTCACTCAAAACCCACCAGATGACTCCTCCAATCATATTATGATGTTCCTCAAGTTTTGGACTCAATTCGGAATCGATTGGTCCATTAAATTGGACAATTCAGAGTCGTACGAAGTTCGTTCTGAAATAGAGTGGTTGGTGTGTTTTATAGTTCTAGAGATTGAATTTCACTCAAAAATCATCAAATGACTCCTCCCACCGTATTATGACGTTCCCCAAGTTTTGGACACAATCCGATATCGGTTGGTCCATGAAATTGGACAATTCAGGTTCGTACGAAGTTCGTTATGAAATGGAGTGATTAGTGTATTGCAAAGTTCTAGAGATTGCATTTCACTCAAAACCCACCAAATGACTCCTCCCACCATATTATGATGTTCCCCAAGTTTTGGACTCAATCCGATATCAATTGGTCCATAAAATCGGACAATTCAGGTTTATACGAAGTTCATTCTAAAATGGAGTGGTTGGTGTATTGTCTAGTTTTAGCCGTTGCATTTCGCTCAAAACTCACCCAATGACTCCTCCCACCATATTATGATGTTCCCAAAGTTTTGGGATCAATCCAATATCGACTGGTCCAAGAAATTGGACTATTCACATTCGTACGAAGTTCATTCTCTAATGGAGTGGTTGGTATATTGCATAGTTGCAGAGATTGGATTTCACTAAAAACCCACCAAATGACACCTCCCACCATGTTATGATATTTCCCAAGTTTTAGATTCAATCCAATATCGATTAGTCCTTGAAATCGGACAATTCAGAGTCGTACGAAGTTTGTTCTGAAATGGAGCGGTTGGTGTATTCCATAGTTTCAAAGATTGGATTTTGCTCAAACCCCACCAAATGACTCCTCCCACTGTATTATGATGCTCCCCAAGTTTTGGACTCAATCCGATATTGATTGGTACATGAAATTGGACAATTAAGGTTCGTACGAAGTTCGTTCTGAAATGGAGTGGTTGGTATATTGCAAATGACTCCTCGCACTATATTATGATGTTCCCCAAGTTTTGGACTCAATCCGATATCGATTGGTACATGAAATTGGACAATCCAGGTTGGTATGAAGTTCGTTATGAAATGGAGTGGTTGGTGTATTGCATAGTTTTAGCCAGTGGATTTCACTCAAAACTCACCATATGACTCTTCCCACCATATTATGATGTTTCGCAAATTTTGGACTCTATTCGTTATCGATTGGTCCAAGAACTTGGACTATTCATCTTCGTACGAAGTTTGTTCTCTAGTTGGGTGGTTGGTGCATTGCTTAGTTTTGGCAATTGGATTTCACTCAACACTCACCAAATGACTCTTCCTACAACATTATGTTGTTCCCCAAGTTTTGGACTCAATATGATATTGATTGGTCCATGAAATTGGGCAATTCGTGTTCGTGAGAAGTTCGTGCTCTAATAGAGTGGTTGGTGTATTGCATAGTTTTTGCAATTGGATTTCACTCAAAACACAACAAATGACTCATCCGACAACATTATGATGTTTCCCAAGTTTTGGACTCAATCCGATATCGATTAGTCCATGAAATTGGACAATTCATTTTCGTACGAAGTTCGTTCTAAAATTGAGTGGTTGGTGTATTGCATAGTTTTAGCAATTGGATTTCACCCAAAACCCACCAAATGACTCCTCCCACAACATTATGATGTTTTCCAAGTTTTGAGCTTAATCCGATATCGATTGGTCCGAGATATTGGATTATTCATGTTTGTATGAAGTTCGTTCTCTAATGGAGTGGTTGGTGTATTGCGTAGTTTTAGCCATTGGATATCGCTCAAAACTCACTAAATGACTCCTCCCACAATTTTATGATGTTCCCCAAGTTTTGGGCTTAGTCCGATATCAATTGGTCTAAGAAATTGGATTATTCATGTTCGGACGAAGTTCTTTCTCTAGTGAAGTGGTACGTATTTTGCATAGTTTTAGCAATTGAATTTCACTAAAAACTCACCAAATGACTCCCCCGACAACATTATGATGTTCCCTAAGTTTTGGAATGAATCCGATATCGATGGGTTTATGAAATTGGACAATTCAGGTTCGTACGAAGTTCATTCTGAAATGCAGTGGTTCGAGTATTGCATAGTTCTAGAGATTGGATTTTACTCAAGACTCACCAAATCACTCCTCCAACAACATTATGGTGTTCCCCAAGTTTTGGACTCAATCCGATACCGATTGGTCCATGAAATCAGACAATTCAGAGTTGTACGAAGTTTGTTCTTAAATGGATTGGTTAGTGTATTACATAGTTTTAGCCATTGGATATCGCTCTAAACTCACCAAATGACTCATCCCACCATATTATGATGTTCCCCAAGTTTTGGGCTCAATCAGATATTGATTGGTCTATGAAATCGGACGACTCAGGTTCGTACGAAATTCGTTCTGAAATGGAGTGGTTGATGTATAGCATAGTTCTAGGGATTGGATTTCACTCAAAACCGACCAAAATACTCCTCCCAGAACATTACGATGTTCACCAAGTTTTGGACTCAATCATACATCGATTGGTCTATGAAATTGTACAATTCAGGTTCGTACGAAGTTCTTTCTGAAATGGAGTGGTTGGTGTATTGCATAGTTTTAGCAACTGGATTTAACTCAAAACTCACCAAATGACTCCTCCCACAACATTATGATGTTCCCCAAGTTTGGGCTCAAATCGATAACGATTGGTTTATTAAATTGGACAATTCAGGTTTGTACGAAGTTCGTTCTGAAATGGAGTGGTTCGTGTATTGCATAGTTAGAGAGATTGGATTTTACTCAAGATTCACTAAATCACTCCTCCCACAACATTATGATGTTCTCCAAGTTTTGGACTGAATCCGATATGGATTGGTCCATGAAATCGGACAATTCATAGTCATACGAAGTTCGTTCTCAAATGGAGTGGTTGACGTACTGCATAGTTTTAGCCATTAGATATAAAACTCACCCAATCACTCCTCCAACCATATCGGATTGAGCCCAAAACTTGGGGAACACCGTAAAATGGTGGGAGGAGTCATTGGGTGAGTTTTGAGCTAAATCAAACGGCAAAAACTATGAAGTACCCCGACCATAGTATTTAAGAACGAACTTCGTACAAACCTGAATTGTCCAATTTCATGGACCAATCGATATCGTATTGAGTCCAAAACGTGGGGAACATCATAATGTTGTGGGAGGAGTCATTTTGCGAGTTTTATGTGAAATCCAATGGCTAAAACAATGCAATACCCCAACCACTCCATTTGAAAATGAACTTCGTACGAACCTGAATTGCCGGATTTCAGGGACCAATCGATATCGGAGTGAATCCAAAACTTGGGGAACATCATAACATGGTGGGAGGAGTCTTTTCATGAGTTTTGAGTGAAATCCAATTTCGAAAATGATGCAATACACCAACCACTCTATTTCATAACGAACTTTGTACAAACCTGAATTGTCCAATATCATGGACCAATCGATATCGGATAGAGTTCAATACTTGGGAACATCATAATACGGAGGGTGTCATTTGGTGGGTTTTGAGTGAAATCCGACTGCAAAAACGATGAAATACACCAATCAATCCATTAGAGAACGAACTTCGTACGAACATGAATAGTCCAATTTCTTAGGCCAATCGATATCGGATTGAGAACAAAACTTGGGGAACATCATAATATGGTGGGAGCAGTCATTTGGTGAGTTTTCAGCGAAATCCAATGGCTAAAACTATGCAATACACCAACCACTCCATTTCAGAACGAACTTGGTACGAACCTGAATTTTTCGATTTCATGGACCAATCGATATCAGACTGAGTCCAAAACTTGGGGAACATCAGAATATGGTGGAAGGAGTCATCTGGTGGGTTTTAACTGAAATCCAATCTCTAAAACTATGCAATACACCAACCACTCCATTTCAGAATGAACTTTGTACGAACCTGAATTGTCCAATGTCATGAACCAATCAATATCGAATTCAGTCCAAAACTTGGGGAACATAAAAATTTTGTGGGAGGAGTTATTTGGTGAGTCTTGAGTAAAATCCAATTTCTACAACTATGCAATACACCAACCACTCCATTTCAGAATGAACTTCGTGCGAACATGAATTGCCCAATTTCATGAACCAATCGATATCGGATTGAGTCTAAAACTTGGGGAACATCATAATGTTGTGGGAGGAGTCATTTGGTGAGTTTTGAGAGAACTCCAATCTCCAAAACTACACAATACACTAATCACTCCATTTCCGAACGAACTTCGTACGACTCTGAATTGTCCAATTTCATGGACCAATCGATATCGGATTGAGTCCAAAACTTGGGGAACATCATAATGTTGTGGGAGCAGTCATTTGGTTGGTTTTGAGTGATACCCAATTGCTAAAACTGTGCAATGCACCGACCACTCCATTTTAGAACGAACTTCATACGAACCTGAATTATCCAATTTCATGGAACAATCGATATCGGATTGAGTCCAAAACTTGTGGAACATCCGAATGTTGTGGGATTAGTCATTTGGTTAGTTTTTAGTGAAATCCAATTGCCAAAACTATGCAGTACACCAACCAATCCATTTGAGAACAAACTTCGTATGAACTTGAATTGTCCTATTTGATAATCGATATCGGATTGTGTCCAAAACTTTGGGAACACCATAATGTTGTGGGTGCGGTCATTTGGTGAGTTTTGAGTGAAATCCAATTGGCAACACAATGCAGTACACCAACCGCACTGTTTCAGTACGAACATGAATTGCCCAATTTCATGAACCAATCGATATCGAATTGAGTCAAAAACTTGGGGAACATCATAATATAGTGGGAGGAGTCATTTGGTGGGTTTTGAGTGAAATCCAATCTCTAGCAAGATTGAATACACCAACCACTCCATTTCAGAACGAACTTCGTACGAACTTGAATTGTCCAATTTCATGGACCAATCGATATCGGATTGAGTCCAAAACTTGGAGAACATCATAATATATGGTGGGAGGAGTCATTTGGTGAGTTTTTGAATAAAATCCAATGGCTAAAACTATGCAATACACCAACCACTCCGTTTCATAGCGAACTTCGTGCGAACATGAATTGTCCAATTTCAAGGACCAATCGACATCGGATGGAGTACAAAACATGGGGAACATCGTAATATAGTGTGAGTAGTCATTTGGTGGCTTTCAAGTGAAATTCAATCTCTAGAACTGTGAATAAAGCAACCACTCCATTTCAGAATGAACTTCGTACGAACCTGAATTGCCCGATTTCATGGACCAATCGAAATTGGATTGAGTCCAAAACTTGGCGCACATCATAATACTGGGGGAGGAGTCATTTGTCGGGTTTCGAGTGAAATCCAATCTCTAGAACTATACAATACGCCAACCACTCCATTTTAGAAGGAACTTCATACGAACTTGAATTGTCCAATTTCATGGACCAATCGATATCGGATTGAGTCCAAAACTTGGGGAAAATCATAATATGGTGGGAGGAGTCAATTGGTGAGTTTTGAGTGGAATCAAATTGACAAAACTATTCAATACACCATCCAATCTATTTTAGAACGCACTTCGTACGGACCTGAATTGTCCGATTTCAAAGACCAATCGATATCGGATTGAGTCCAAAACGAGGGGAATACCATAATATTGTGGGAGGAGTCATTTGGTGGGTTTTTAGTGAAATCCAATCACTTGAACTGTACAACACACCAACCACTCTATTTCAGAACGAACTTCGTACGAACCTGAATTGTCCAATTTCATGGACCAATCGATATCAGATTGAGTCCAAAACCAGGGGAACATCATAATATAGTGGGTTTTGAGTCAAATCCAATCTCTGGAACGATGCAATACACCAACCACTCAATTTCAGAACGAACTTCGTACGAACCTGAATTGTCCAATTTCCTGAACCAATCGATACCGGATTGAGTCCAAAACTTGGGGAACATCATAATATTGTGGGAGGAGTCATTTCGTGAGTTTTGAGTGAAATCCAATCTCTATAACTATACAATACACCAACCACTCCAATTCGAAACGAACTTCGTACGACCCTGAATTGTCCAATTTCCTGGACCAATCGATATCAGATTGAGTCCAAAACTTGGGGAATATCATAATATATGTTGGGTGGAGTCATTTGGCCAGTTTTGAGTCAAATCCAATGCCTAAAAACTATGCAATACACCAACCACTCCATTTCATAACGAACTTGGTTCGAACTTGAATTGTCCAATTTCAAGGAACAATCGATATCGGATTCAGTACAGAACTTCGGGAACATCATAATTTTGTGTGAGTAGTCATTTGGGGGCTTTTGAGTGAAATCCAATCCCTAGAACTATACAATACACCAACCACTCTATTTCAGAACAAACTTCGTGCGAACCTGAATTGTCGAATTTCATGGACCAATCGATACTGGATTGAGTCCAAAACTTGGGGAACATCATAAGATAGTGGGAGGAGTCATTTGGTGAGTTTTGAGTGAAATCCAATTGCCAAAACTATGCAGTACACTAACCACTCCATTAGAGAACGAACTTCGTACGAACATGAATAGTCCAACTTCTTGGAGCAATCGACATCGGATTTAGCCCAAAACTTGGGGAACGTCATAATATGGTGGGAGGAGTCATTTGGTGAGTTTTTCGTGAAATCCAATGGCTAAAACTAAGGAATATACCAACCACTCCATTTCAGAACGAACTTCGTATGAACTTGAACTGTCCATTTTCTTGTACCAATCGATATCTGATTGAGTCCAAAAGTTGGGGAGCATCAGAATATAGTGCGTGAAGTCATTTGGGGGGTTTGGAATGAAATCCAATATCTAGAACTATGCAATACACCAACAACTCTATTTTAGAACGAAC
Organism: Prunus persica; assembly: GCF_000346465.2. Lineage (NCBI taxonomy): Eukaryota > Viridiplantae > Streptophyta > Magnoliopsida > Rosales > Rosaceae > Prunus > Prunus persica. The sequence continues at coordinate 4,618,430 of NC_034015.1, forward strand.
TTCATATGAACCTGAATTGTCCAATTTTAAGGACCAATCGATATCGGATTGGGTCCAAAACTTGGGGAACATCATAATATAGTGGGAGGAGACATTTGGTGGGTTTTGAGTGAAATCCAATCTCTAGAACTATACAATACATCAACCAACCCATTTTAGAACAAACTTCGTACGAACCTTAATTGAACAATTTCATGGACCATTCGATATCGGATTGGGTCCAAAACTTGGGGAACATTATAATGTTGTGGGAAGAGTCATTTGGTGGGTTTTGAGTGAAATTCAATTGCCAAAACTATGCAATACACCAACCGTTCCTTTTCAGAATAAACTTCGTACGAACCTGACTTGTCCAATTTCATGGACCAATCGATATCGGATTGAGTCCAAATTTTGGGGAACATCATAATGTTGTGGGAGGAGTCATTTAATGGGTTTTGATTGACATTCAATCTCTAGTACTATACAATACACCAACCACTCAATTTCATAATGAACTTCATACGAACCTGAATTGTCCCTTTTCATGGACCAATCGATATCGAATTGAGTCCAAAACTTCGAGAACAACATAAAGTTGGGGGAGGAGTGATTTTGTGAGTTTTGAGTGAAATCCAATGGCTAAAACAATGCGAGAAATCAACCACTCCACTTAAGAATGAACTTCGTGCGAACATGAATTGTCTGATTTCATGGACCAATCGATATCGGACTGAGTCCAAAACATGGGGAACATCATAATATTGTGGGAGGAGTCATTTGGCGGGTTTTGAGTGAAATCCCATCTCTAGAACTATACAATACACCAACCACCTCATTTCATAACGAACTTCGTACGAACCTGAATTGTCCAATTTCAAGGACCAATCGATATAGGGCTGAGTACAAAACTTGGGGAACATCATAATGTCATGGGAGCCGTCACTTGGTGAGTTTTGAGCCAAATCCAATTGCACAAGCTATGCAATACACCAACCGCTCCATTCCAGAACGAACTTCGTACGAACCTGAACTGTCCGATTTCATGGACCAATCGATATCGGACTGTGTCCAGAACTTGGGGAACATCATAATATTGTGGGAGGAGTCATTGGACGGTTTTGAGAGAAATCCAATGTCTAGAAGTGTACAATACACAAACCACTCCATTTCAGAACGAACTTCGTACAAACCTGAACTGTCCAATTTCATGGACCAATCGATATGGGATTGAGTTCAAAACTTGGGGAATGTCATTCTGTTGTGGGAGGAGCCATTTTGTGAGTTTTTAGTGAAATCCAATGGCTTAAACATTGCAATCCACCAACCACTTCATTTCATAACGAACTTCGTACGAACCTGAATTGTCCAATTTCAGGGACTAATCGATATCGGATCGAGTCCAAAACTTGGGGAAAATCATAATATGGTGGCAGGAGTCATTTGGTGGGTTTTGAGTGAAATCCAATCTCTAGAACTATGCAATACACAAATCACTCCATTCCAAAATGAACTACGTACGTACCTAAATTGTCCAATATTGTGGACCAATCGATATCGGATTGAGTCCAAAATTTGGGAAACATCGTAAAATGGTGGGAGGAGTCATTTAGTGAGTTTTGAGTGAAATCCAATGACAAAAACTATGCAATTTACCAACCATTCCATTTCATAACAACTTCGTACGAACATGAATTGTCCAATTTCAAGGACCAATCGATATCAGATTGAGTCAAAAACTTGGGAAACATCATAGTATTGTGGGAGGAGTCATTTGGTGGTTTTTGAGTGAAATCCAATCCCCAGAACTATACAATACACCAACCACTCCATTTCATAACGAACTTCGTACGAACTGGAATTATCCAATTTCATGGACCAATCGATATCGAATTGAGTCCAAAACTTGAGGAACAACATAATATGGTGGGAGGAGTCATTTGGTGAGTTTTGAGTGAAATCCAATGACTAAAACTATGCAATTTACCAACCATTCCATTTCATAACAAACTTCGTACGAACCTGAATTGTCCAATTCTTGGACCAATCGATATCGAATTGAGCCCAAAACTTGAGAAACATCATAATACGGTGGGAGGAGTCATATGGTGAGTGTTGAGTGAAATCCAATGGCTAAAACTATGGAATACACTAATCACTCCATTTCAGAACGAACTTCGTACGAACTTGAATAGTCCGATTTCATGGACTAATCGATATCGGACTGAGTCCAACACTTGGAGAACATCATAATACTGTGGGAGGAGTCATTTGGTGGGCTTTGAGCAAAATCCAATCTCTAGAACTATACAATACACCAACCACTCCATTTCGGAATGAACTTCGTATGAACATGAATTGAGCAATTTCATGGTCCAATCGATATTGGATTGAGTCCAAAACTTGGGGAACATCATAATGTTGTGGGAGGAGTCATTTGGTGAGTTTTGAGTGAAATCCAATGGCTAAAAGAATGCAATACACCAACCCCTCCATTTCAGAACGAACTTTGTACGTGCCTGAATTGTCCGATTTCATGTACCAATCGATATCGGACTGAGTCCAAAATTTGTGGAATATCATAATATTGTGGGCAGGGTCATTTGGCCGGTTTTCACAGAAATCCAATATCTGGAAGTATACAATACACAAACCACTCCATTTCATAATGAACTTCCTACGAACTTGAATTGTCCGATTTCATGGACCAATCGATATCGGACTGAGTCCAAAACTTGGGGAACATCAGAATATTGGGGGAGGAGTCATTTGGTGAATTTCGTGTGAAATCCAATGGCTAAGACACTCCAATAAACCAACAAATCTATTTCAAAACGAACTTCGTACAAACCTGAATTGTCCGATTTCATGGACCAATCGATATCGGACTAAGTCCAAAACTTGGAGATGAACATGATATGATGGGAGGAGTGATTTGTTGAGTTTTGAGGGAAATCCAGTGGCTAAAACTATGCAATACATCAACCACTTCATTTCATAACGAACTTCGTACGAACTTGAATTTTCAATTTCGTGGTGCACTCGATATCAGATCGAGTCTAAAACTTGGGGAACATCACAATCTGGTGGCATGAGTCATTTGGTGAGTTTTGAGTGAAATCAAATGGCTAAAATGATACAATTTGCCAACGATTCCATTTCATCACGAACTTCATACGAACCTGAATTGTCAAATTTCTTGGACCAGTCGATATCAGATTGAGCCCAAAACCTGGGAAACATCATAATATGGTGGGAGATGTCAAATGGTGAGTTTTGAACGAAATCCACTGGCTAAAACTATGCAATACACCAACTTCTCCATTTCATAATGAACTTCGTACGAACCTGAATTGTTCGACTTCATGGAAAACATAGGGAACATCATAATATTGTGTAAGGAGTCATTTGGTGGGTTTTGAGTGAAATCCAATTCGTAGAACTATACAATACACCAACCACTCCATTTCGGAACGAACTTCGTACGAACCTGAATTGGCCAATTTCATGGACCAATCAATATCGGATTGAGTCCAAAACTTGGGGAACACCATAATATTGAGGGAGGAGTCATTTTGTGAGTTTTGAGTGAAATCCAACAGCTAAAACAATGGAATACACATGCCACTCCATTTCAGAACGAACTTCGTACGAACCTAAATTGTCCGATTTAATGGACCAGTTGATATCGGATTGAGTGCAAAACTTTGGGAAAATCATAATATGGTGGGAGGAGTCATTTGGCGAGTTTTGAGTGAAATCCAATGGCTAAAACTATACGATACACCAACCACCTCATTTCCGAACAAACTTCGAACGATCCCTTTTCATGGACCAATCAATATCGAATTGGGTCCAAAACTTGGGGACCATCATAATGTTGTGGGAGGTGTCATTTTGTGAGTTTTGAGTGAAATCCAACGGCAAAAATCATGCAATCAAGCAACCACTCCATTTGAGAATGAACTTTGTACGAACCTGAATTGTCCTATTTCATTGACCAATCGATATCGGATTGAGTCCAAAACTTGGGGAACATGATAATATTGTGGGAGGAGTCATTTGGCGAGTTTTGAGTGAAATGCAATGGCTAAAACTATGCAATACCCCAACCACTCCATTTCATAACAAAGTTCGTACAAACCTTAATTGTGCAATTTCGTTGATCAATCGATATCGGATTGAGTCCAAAACTTGGGGACCATCATAATGTTGTGGGAGGAGTCATTTTGTGAGCTTTGAGTGAAATCCAAAGGCAAAAACCATGCAATCAAGCAACCACTCCATTTGAGAACGAACTTGGTACGAACCTGAATTGTCCGATTTCATGGACCAATCGATATCGGATCGAGTCCAAAACTTGGGGAACAAGATAATATTGTGGGAGAGTCATTTGGTGGGTTTTGAATGAAATCCAATTGCCAAAACTATGCAATACACCAACCACTCCATTCCATAACGAACTTCGTACGAACCTGAATTGTCCGATTTCGTGGACCAATCAATATCAGATTGAGTCCAAAACTTCGGGAACATCATAATATGGGGGGAGAAGTCTTTTAGTGAGTTTTGAGTGAAATCCAATGGCTAAAACTATGCAATACACGAACCAGTCCATTTCAAAATGAACTTTGTACGAACTTTAATTGTCCAATTTTATTGACCAACCTATACCGGATTGAGTCCAAAACTTTAAGGAACATTATAATGTTGCGGGACGAGTCATTTTGTGAGTTTTGAGTGAAATCCAAAGGCCAAAACAATGCAATACAACAACCACTCCATTTCAGAACGAACTTCGTACGAACCTGAATTGTCTGATTTCATGGACCAATCGATATCGGATTGTGTCCAAAACTTGGGAAACATCATAATATGGTGGGAGGAGTTATTTGGTGAGTTTTGAGTGAAATCCAATCTCTAAAGCTGTGCAATACACCAACCACTCCATTTCATAACGAACTTCTTACTAACCTGAATTGTCCGATTTCATGGACCAGTCGATATCAGATTGTGTCCAAAACTTGGGAAACATCATAATATAGTGGGCGGACTCATTTGTGAGGTTTTGAGTGAATTCCAATATCTACAACTATACAATACACCAACCACTCCATTTCAGATTAAACTTCGTACAAACTTGAATTGTCCAATTTTGTGGAACAATCGATATCGGATTGAGTCCAAAACTTGGGAAACATCGTAGTATGGTGGTAAGAGTCATAATGTGAGTTTTGAGCGAAATCCAACTGCTCAAACTATGCAATACACCAACCACTCCATTTCATAACGAACCTGAGTTGTAGGATTTCATTGACCAATCCATACTGGATTGAGTCTAAAACCTGGGGAACATCATAATCTTGTGGGAGGAGTGATTTGGTTAGTTTTGAGTGAAATTCAATTGCCAAAACTATGGAATACACCAACCACTCCATTAAAGAACTAATTTCGTACGAACCTGAATAGTCCGATTTCATGGACCAATCGATATCGGATTGAGTCCAAAACTTGGGCAACATCAGAATATTGTGGGAGGAGTCATTTGGTGGGTTTTATGTGAAATCTCATCCCTAGAACTATACAATACACCAACCACCCCATTTCAGAACAAACTTCGTACGAACCTGAATTGTCCAATTTAATGCACCAATCGATATCAGATTAAGTCCAAAACTTGGGGAACATCAAAATACAGCGGGAGCAGTCGTTTGGTGCATTTTGAGTGAAATCCAATCTCTAGAATGATACAATACACCAACCACTCCAGTTCATAACGAGCTTCATAGGAACCTGAATTGTCCAATTTCCTGGACCAATTGAACTCGGATTGAGTCCAAAACTTCGAGAACGTCATAATATAGTGAGAGGAGTCATTTGGTGAGTTTTGAGTCAAATCCAATGGGTAAACCTATGCAATACACCAACCACAACATTTTAGGACGAACTTCGTACGAACCTAAATTGTCCAATTTCAATGACCAATTGATATCGGATTGAGTACAAAAGTTGGGGAACATCATAATTTAGCGTAAGTAGTCATTTGGTGGATTTTGAGTGAAATCCAATTTCTAGAACTATGCAATACACCAATCACTTCATTTCAGAACGAAGTTCGTACGAACCTGAATTGTCCGATTTCAAGGACCAAATGATAACGCATTGAGTCCCAAACTTGGGGAACATCATAATATAGTGGGAGGAGTCATTTGGTGTGGTTTGAGTGAAATCCAATACAATACACCTACCACTCCATTTCAGAACGAACTTCGTACGAACCTGAATTGTCCAATTTCCTGGACCAATTGAACTCAGATTGAGTCCAAAAATTCGGGAACATCATAATATAGTGGGATGAGTCATTTGGTGGGTTTTGAGAGAAATCAAATCCCTAGAACGATGCAATACACCAACCACTCCTTTTCAGAACGAATTCGTATGAACCTTAATTGTCCAATTTTATGGACCTATCGATATTAGATTGAGTCCAAAACTTGGGGAATATCATAATGTTGTGGGAGGATTCATTTGGTGAATTTTGAGTAAAATCCAATTGCCGAAACTATGTAACACACCAACCACTCCATTCCAGAACGAACTTCGTACGAACCTGAATTGTCTGATTTCATGGACCAATCAATATCGGATTGAGTCCAAAACGTGGGGAACATCATAATATTGTGGGAGGAGTCATTTGGGTTGTTTTGAGTGAAATCCAATGGCTAAAACTGTGAATACATGAACCACACCATTTCATAACGAACTTCGTACAAACCTGAATTGTCCAATTTCATGGACCAATCGATATCGGATTAAGTCCAAAACTTGGGGAACGTCATAATTCAGTGGGAGGAGTCATTTGGTGGGGTTTCAGTGAAATCCAATCTCTAGAACTATACAATACACAAACCACTCCATTTCAGAACGAACTTCATATGAAACTGAATTATCCAGTTTCGTGGACCAATCGATATCGAATTCAGAAACTTGCGAAACATCAGAATATGGTGGTAGAAGTCATAATGTGAGTTTTGAGCGAAATCCAATGGCTAAAACTATGCAATACACCAACCACTCCGTTTCATAACGAACATGAGTCGTCCAATTTCATGGACCAATCCATATCAGATTGAGTCCAAAGCTTTGGGAACATCATAATGTTGTTTGAGGAGTCATTTGGTGAGTTTTCAGTGAAATCCCGTTGCCAAAACTGTGCAATACACCAACCACTCCATTTCAGAACGAATTTCGTGGATACCTGAATTGTCCGATTTCATGGACCAATCGACATCAGATTGAGTCCAAAACTTGGGGAACATCATAATCTTGTGGGACGAGTCATTTGGTGAGTTTTGAGTGAAATCCAATCGCCAAAACTAGGCAATACACCAACCACTCTATTTCAGAACGAACTTCGTACGAACCTGAACTGTCCGATTTCATGGACCAATTGATATCGGATTGAGTCCAAAACTTGTCCAACATCATAATATCATGGGAGGAGTCATTTGTTGGGTTTTGAGTAAAATCCAATCCCTAATACTATGCAATACACCAACCACTCCATTTCAGAACGAACATCGTACGAACCTAAATTGTCCAATTTTCAGGACCAATCGATGTCGGATTGAGTTCAGAACTTGGGCAACATCATGATACTGTGGGAGGAGTCATTTGGTGGGATTTGAGTGAAATCCAATCTCTAGAACTATACAATACACCAACCACTCCATTTCAGAACGAACTTCGTACAAACTAGAATTGTCCAATTGCATGGACCAATCGATATCGGATTGAGTCCAAAACTTAGGGAACATCAAAATACAGTGGGAGGACTCATTTGGTGCGTTTTGAGTGAAATGTAATCTCTAGAACTATGCAGTACACCAACCACTCAATTTCAGAACGAATTTCGTACGAACCAGAATTGTCCGATTTCATGGACCAATCGATATCGGAACGTGTCCAAAACTTGGGGAACATCGTAATATGGCGGGGGAAGTCATTTGGTGGGTTTTGACTGAAATCCAATCACTAGAACTATGCAATACACCAACCACTTCATTTCAGAGCGAACTTCGTACGAACCTTAATTGTCCAATTTCATGGACCAATCCATATCAGATTGAGTGCAAAACTTGGGGAACATCTTATGAACTTGAATTATCCGATTTCAAGGACCAATTGATATCCGATTGAGTCCAAAACTTGGGGAACATCATAATATAGTGGGCGGAGTCATTTGGTGAGTTTTGAGTGAAATCTAATGGCTAAAACTATGCAACTCACCAACCAGTCCATTTCGTAGCGAACTTCTTACGAAGCTGAATTGTCCAATTTCGTGGACCAATCGATATCGGACTGAGTCCAAAACTTGGGGAACGTCATAATATAGTGGGATGAGTCATTTGGTGGGTTTTAAGTAAAATCCAATCTCTTGAACTATACAATGCACCAACCACTCCATTTCAGAACGAACTTCTAACGAAACTGAATTGTCCGATTTCATGGACCAATCGATATGGGATTGAGTCCAAAACGTGGGGAACTTCATAATATTGTGGGAGGAGTCATTTGGTGTGTTTTGAGTGAAATCGAATGGCTAAAACTATGCAATACATGAACCAATTCATTTCATAACGAACTTCGTACGAACCAAAATTGTCCAATTTCTGGGACCAATCGATATCGGATTGAGTCCAAAACTTGGGGAACATTATAATATGGTGGGCGGAGTCATTTCCTGGGTTATGAGTGAAATGCAATCACTAGAACTATGTAATACACCAACCATTTCATTTCAGAGCGAACTTCGTACGAACCTTAATTGTCCAATTTCATGGACCAATCGATATCGGATTGAGTCCAAAACTTGGGGAACATGATAATATTGTAGGAGGAGTCACTTGGTGGGTTTTGAGTGAAATCCAATCTCTAGAACTATACGATACACCTACCACTCCGTTTCAGAACGAACTTCGTATGAACTTGAATTGTCCAATTTCATGGACCAATCGAGATCAAATTGAGTCCAAAACTTGGGGAACATCACAATGTTGTGGGAGGAGTCATTTTGGGTGTTTTGAGTGAAATACAACGGCTAAAACAATCCAATACAATAAGCACTCCTTTTCCGAACGAACTTCGTACGAACCTGAAGTGTCCGATTTCGTAGACCAATCGATATCGGATTGAGTCCAAAACTTGAGGAACATCATAATATGGTGAGAGAAGTCATTTGATGGGTTGTGAGTGAAATACAATTGCAAAAACTGTGAAATACACCAACCACTCCACTAGAGAACGAACTTCGTACGTACTTGAATAGTCCAATTTCTTGGACCAATCGATATCGGACTGAGTCCAAAACTTGGGGAACATCATAATGTAGGGGGAGGAGTCATTTGGTGGGTTTTGAGTGAAATCCAATTGCAAAACCTATGAAATACACCAACCACTCCACTAGAGAACGAACTTCGTACGAACATGAGTAATCCAATTTCTTCCACTATTTGATATCGGATTGAGTCCAAAAGTTGGGGAACATCATCATGTTGTGGGTGGAGTCATTTTGGGAGGAGTCATTTTGTGAGTTTTGAGTGAAATCCAATGGCTAAAACAATGCAATACAGCAACAACTCCTTTTCAGAATGAACTTCGTACGAACCTGAATTGTTCGATTTCATGGACCAATCGATATCGGATTGAGTCCAAAACTTGGGGAACATCATAATATTGTGGGAGGAGTCATTTGCTGGGTTTTGAGTGAAATCCATTGGCTAAAACTATGCAATACACCAACCACCCAACTAGAGAACGAACTTCGTACGAACATGAATAGTCTAATTTCTTGAACCAATCGATATCGGATTGAGTCTAAAACTTGGGAAAGATCACAATATGGTGGGAGGAGTCATTTCGTGAGTTTTGAGTGAAATCCACTTTCGAAAACTATGCAATACACCAACCACTCCATTTCATAACGAACTTCATATGAACCTAAATTGTCCAATTTCATGAGCGAATCGATATCGGAATGAGTCCAAAACTTGGGGAACAACATAATATAGTGGGAGGAGTCATTTGGTGGGTTTTGAGTGAAATCCAATCTCTAGAACTATGCAATACACCAATCACTACATTTCATAACAAACTTCGTACGAACCTTAATTGTCCAAATTCATGTACCAATCGATATCGGATTGAGTCCAAAACTTGGGGAACCTCATAATGTTGTCGGAGGAGTCATTTGGTGAGTTTGAGTGAAATTCAGTTGCCACAACTATGCAATACACCAACCACTCCATTTCAGAACGAACTTCGCACGAACTTGAATTGTCCGATTTCATGGACCAATCGATTTCGGATTGAGTCCAAAACTTGGGGAACATCATAATATGGTGGGAGGAGCCTTTTGGTGGGTTTTGAGGGCAATCCAATGGCTAAAACTATGCAATGCACTAACCACTCCATTTATAACGAACTTCGTATAAACCTGAATTGTTCAATTTCATGAACCAATCGTATCGGATTGAGTCCAAAACTTGGGGAACGTGATAATATGATGGGAGGAGCCTTTGGGATAGTTTTGAGTGAAATCCAATGGCTAAAACTGTGCAATACAGCAACCACTCCCTTTGAGAATGAAACTCATACGAACCTGAATTGTATGATTTCATAGAATAATCGATATTTGATTGAGTCCAAAACTTGGGGAACATAATAATATTGTGGGAGGAGTCGTTTGCTGGGTTTTGACTGAAATCCAATGGCCAAAACTATGCAATACACCAACCACTCCATTTCATAACGAACTTCGTACGAACCAAAATTGTCTAATTTCTTGAACCAATCGATATCAGATTGAGTTGAAAAGTTGGTGAACATCATAGTATAGTGGGAGTATTCATTTGGTAGGTGTTGAGTGAAATTCAATCTCTAGAACTATGCAATAGACCAACCACTGCATTTCATAACGAACTTTGTACGAACCTTAATTGTCCAATTTCATGGACCAATCGATATCGGGTTGAGTCCAAAACTTGGGGAACATCATAATATAGTGGGAGGAGTCATTTGATGATTTGTGAGTGAAATCCAATTTCCAAAACTATGCAATAGACCAACCACTGCATTTCAGAAAAAACTTCGTACGAACCTGAATCGTCTGATTTAATGGACCAATCGATATCGAATTGAGTCCAAAACTTGGGTTACATCATAATATTGTGGGAGGATTCATTTGGTGGGTTTTGAGTGAATTGCAATCTCTAGGACTATACAATACAACAACCACTCCATTTCAGAACGAACTCCGTACGAACCTGAATTGTCCAATTTCTTGAACCGATCGATATCGGATTGAGTCCAAAACTTGGGGAAAATCGTAATATAGTGGGAGGAGCCATTTGGTGGGTTTTGAGTGAAATCCAATCTCTATAACTAGGCAATACACCAACCACTCCATTTCAGAACGAACTTCGTACGGACCTTAATTTTCCAATTTCATAGACCAATCGATATCGGATGGAGTCCAAAACTTGAGGGACATCATAATATTGTGGGAGGAGTCCTTTGGTGAGTTTTGAGTGAAATGCGATGGCCAAAATGATAAGTTCGTAATTTCATACATTCGCATGCCTTGTTTACATAATGACTTTGCTTTGTTTCTCTTTATTTTGAGTCTCTTACCTCTTTTTGTTTGTTTGTAGGTTAAGACAGCAAGAGATCACAAGTGTTGCAATCCGTGCTTGTTAAGGGCTGATTGGGATAAGAGGAATATGAGCTTAAAGACAAACCAATTTGAGCCACACTCCTTGTCAGTCCAGTTTCGTAGGTCATCCTTCAGGCCTCAGTTCAGCAACTTGCACAAGTCGGATGAGGAGACATCTTGAATAGAAATTGTTCCAATGGGTGTCTATTATAACATATCCAAATTGTAGCCCCATTGGATAACTCTGGAGCCCTCAGCACGTCATAGACTGAAACAAGTTCACAGAAAAGTCATGTTGGTTGACATCACATTTAATGTGGCTACATCCCTAGAGCCATGTGCTACACATTAGAGCAGCCACACATGGGAGAAAAATCAGCTTGGGAGCTCAGAAAGATGAACAAAAGTCAAGCTTTCCATAAAGAAACCAAGAATAATCTACCAAAACATGTATTGGGCAGCTGGAGCAGTTGGGAGCAGCTAAGAGAGGTGTGCTTCACCAGCCAAAAGGGTGGACGAAATTGCACTCTATAAATAGAGAGCTGCTCACTAATTCAAGGGAAATAGAGGCAGACACACACATTCACTTCATCCATTACTCTCATACACACATTCAGATTCACCAAAAAAAAGAGAAGAGAGCTTGGAGCTGTCCTGGGAACTACATTGCTGCCATCTAGTTCTTCTCTTCTCTTTATTCTACCTATGTATTTCTTATTTTCTTTATTCATAGTTATGTATAACTTCTTAGGATGAAGCCCTAGTCATGAATATTCAATGTTATGGATGATTTTATAGTTAATTGATTTCCTTGCTTTCATTATCAAATTGTTAATCTCCAGTTTATTATGTGCTTAATGTATGTTTTCTTGGAGTAGGATTTTATGCATCTAGCACAGGTTGGGAAGGGGTTTAGATTCATCAATTCTACTCTCCTTTCACAAGCAACACATGAATGGCCTAAGAATCATTCAAGGGGTCAATAACCATGGGTTGACTAGGACAGATACCATGTTCTAGGACTTGTGATATCATCATATTATCATGGAGCTTAATGACTCTTGTAAGCTTTATTCTAAGTAGATACCATGCTTAGGTTTCATATTAGAGATCACTTGTTGTGCAGATACCAAGCATAATTACATGCCTTAGGAGAATCATGCATCCTGCACCTAGATACCATAGGCTTGTATGCGATAATCTATTGTTGATGAAGCTTGAGTCAATTTCTATGCATTAATAACTTGGATAGGAAAACTAGCGGTGGATTCCAAGGCTCTAACACCTCTCAATCATTGTTTTACAACTTGTTGATTGCTGCCAGTGTTTACTTTTGAGCACTTTCATTTCACTTTCTTCTTTTCATTTCAACAACAAAACCCCCCATTTCGAGTGCGTGTGTGGTGTTAGGATTCTTTCCTAGACCTTGAGTAATTAGCAAGAGGCATTGTTGAATTCGACCTTGCCTTTAGCTAGATAGTCAGTTTCTTTGTTCTATGTTTTTCTAGTATTCTAAGTAATTTAACTTGGAACCAAGTTACCATTCTCCATGGGATCGACCGCGTATTTACATAAGCTATACAATAAATGGTTCGTGCACTTGCAAGAATTAAAGTTGCTGTTTCTAATAACTGATTTTAGTTGTTAAGAATAGTCCCAACACAAAACTATGCAATACACAAACCACTCTATTTCATAACGAACTTCGTACGAACCTGAATTGTCCGATTTCACGGACCAATCGATATCGATGGAGTCCAAAACGTGGGGAATATCATAATACTATGGGAGGAGTCATTCGGTGAGTTTTCAGTGAAATCCAATCTCTATAACTATACAATACACCAACCACTCCATTTCAGAATGAACTTCGTACGAACCTGAATTGTCCAATTTCATGAACCAATCGATATTGGATTGAGTCCAAAACTTGGGGAACATCATAATGTAGTGGGAGGAGTCATTTGGTGAGTTTTGGGTGAAATCCAATTGCCAAAACTATACAATACACCAACCACCCCATTTCAGGACGAATTACTTACGAACCTGAATTATTCGATTTCAAGGAACAATCGATATCGGACTGAGTCCAAAACTTGGGGAACATCATAGTATAGTGGGAGGAGTCATTTGGTGGGTTTTGAGAGAAATCAAATCTCTAGAACAATGCAATACACCAACCACTCCATTTTAGAATGAACTTTGTACGAACCTGAATTGTCCGATTTCATGGACCAAACTATATCGGATTGAGTCAAAAACTTGGGGAACATCATAATATAGTGGGAGGAGTCATTTGGCGGGTTTTGTGTGAAATCCAATCTCTAGAACTATACAATACACCAACCATTCCATTTCATAACGAAATTCGTACAAACTTGAATTGTCCAATTTCATGGACCAATCGATATCGGATTGAGTCCAAAACTTGGGGAACATCATAATATAGTGGGAGAGTCATATGGTGGGTTTTGACTGAAATCTAACCTCTATAACTTTGCAATATGCCAACCATTCCATTTGAAAATAAACTTCGTACAAACCTTAATTGTCCAATTTGATGTACCAATCGACATCGGATTAAGTCCAAAACTTGTGGAACCTCATAATGTTGTGGGAGGACTCATGTGGTGAGTTTTGAGCGAAATCCAATTGCCAAAACTATGCAATACACCAACCACTCCATTTCAGAATGAACTTCGTACGAACCTGAATTATCCGATTTCATGGACCAATCGATATGGAATTGAGTCCAAAACTTGGGCAACATCATAATGTCGTGGGAGGAGTGATTTTGTCAGTTTTGAGTGAAATCAATGGCTAAAACAATGCAATACCCCAACCACTCCATTTCAGAATGAACTTCGTACGAACATGAATTGTCCGATTTCATGGACCAATCGTTATCGGATTGAGTCCAAAACTCGGGGAACATCATAATATGGTGTGAGATGTCATTTGGAGTGTTCTGAGTGAAATCCAATCTCTGGAATTGTGCAATACACCGACCATTCCATTTCAGAACGAACTTCGTACGAACCTGGATTGTCCAATTTCATGGACCAATCAATATCGGATTGAGTCCAAAACTTGGGGAACATCAAAATGTAGTGGGAGGAGTCAATTGGTGAGTTTTGAGTGAAATCCAATTGCCAAAACTATACAGTACACCAACCACTCCATCTCATAACGAACTTCTTACGAACCTGAACTGTCCGATGTCATGGACCAATCGATATCGGACTGAGTCCAAAACTTGGGGAACATCATAATATTGTGGGAGCAGTCATTTGGTGGGTTTTGAGTGAAATCCAATCTCTAGAACTATACAACAACCCAACCACTCCATTTCAGAATGAACATCGTACGAACCTGTATTGTCCGATTTCATGGACTAATCGATATCGGACGGAGTCCAAAACTTGGGGAACATCATAATATTGTGGGAGGAGTTATTTGGCCGGTTTTGAGTGAAATCCAATCTCTAGAACTGTACAATACACAAACCACTCTATTTCAAAACGAACTTCGTACGAACCTAAATTGTCTGATTTCATGGACTAATCGATATCGGATGAGTCGAAAACTTGGGGAACATCATAATGTTGTGGGAGGAGTCATTTGGTGAGTTTTGAGAGAAATGCAATGGCAAAAACTATGCAATACACCAGCCACTCCATTTTATAACGAACTTCGTATCAACCTGTATTGTCCGATTTCATGGACCAATCGATATCGGATTGAGTCCAAAACTTGGGGAACAACACAATATGGTAGGAGGAGTCATTCGATGAGTTTTGAGTGAAATTCAATGGCTAAAGAAATCCAATACACCAGCCACTCCATTTTAGAACAAACTTCGTACGCACCTGAATTGTTTGATTTGATGGACCAATCAATATCGGATTGAGTCCAAAACTTGGGGATCCTCATAATTTAGTGGGAGGAGTCATTTGGGGGGGGGGGGGGGGGTGTGTTTGAGTGAAATCTAATCTCTTGAACTATGCAATACACCAACCACTTCATTTCGGAACGAACGTTGTACGAACCCAAATTGTCCAACTTCATGGACCAATCGATATCGGATTGAGTCCAAAACTTAGGAAACATCATAATGTTGTGGGAGGTGTGATTTGGTGAGTTTTGAGTGAAATCCGATTGACAAAACTACACACTGCACCAACCACTCCATTTCAGAACGAACTCCGTACGAACTTGAATTGTCCAATTTCGTGGACCAATCGATATCGGATTGAGTCCAAAGCTTGGGGAACAACATAATGTTGTGCGAGGAGTCATTTGGTGAGTTTTGAGTGAAATCCAATGGCAAAACCAATGCAATACACCAGCCACTCCATTTCAGAACGAACTTCGTACGAACTTGAATTGTCCGATTCATGGACCAATCGATATCGGATTGAGTCCAAGACTTGGAGAACATCATAATATTTTGGGAGGCGTCATTTGGTTGGTTTTGAGTGAAATCCAATCTTTTGAACTATGCAACACACCAACCACTCTGTTTCAGAACGAACTTCATACGAACCTGTATTGTCCAATTTGATGGACCAATCGATATCGAATGCAATCCAAAACTTGGGATCCATCAGAATGTTGTGGGAGGAGTCATTTTGTGAGTTTTGAGCGAAATCCAGTGGCTAAAACTATGCAATAAACCAACCACTCCATTTCAGAACGAACTTCGTGTGAACCTGAATTGTCCGATTTCTTGGACCAATAGACATCGGTTTGAGTCCAAAACTTGGGGAACATCATAATACTGTGGGAGTGTGATTTGGGGAGTTTTGAGTGAAATTCGATTGCCAAAGATAAACAATACACCAACCACTCCATTTCATAACGAACTTCATACGAA
The DNA here is from genome assembly GCF_000346465.2 of Prunus persica. Taxonomy (NCBI): domain Eukaryota; kingdom Viridiplantae; phylum Streptophyta; class Magnoliopsida; order Rosales; family Rosaceae; genus Prunus; species Prunus persica. The sequence goes on from NC_034015.1 coordinate 4,634,998, forward strand.
CATGAAATTGTCCCAATTGCATGGACCAATCACTATCGGATTGAGTCCAAAACTTGGGGAACATCATAATGTTGTGGCAGGAGTCATTTTGTGAGTTTTGGGTGAATCCAATGGCCAAAACTATGCAATACAGCAACCACTCCATTTCATAACGAACTTCGTACAAATATGAATTGTCCTATTTCTTGGACAAATCGATATCAGTTTGAGTCCAAAACTTGGGGAACATCATAATGTTCTGGGAGGAGTCATTTTGTGAGTTTTGAGTGAGATCCAGTGGCTAAAACAATGCGATACACCAACCATTCCATTTCGGAACGAACTTCGTACGAACCTTAATTATCCAATTTCCTGCACCAATCGATATCGAATTGGGTCTAAAACTTGGGGAACATCATAATGTTGTGGGAGGAGTCATTTGGTGAGTTTTGAGTGAAATCCAATCTCAGGAACTATGCAATACACCAACCACTCCATTTCATAACAAACTTCTTACAAACCTGAGTTGTCCGATTTCATGGACCTATCGATATCATGCAGAGTCCAAAGCTTGGGAAACATCATAATATTGTGGGAGGGTCATTGGTGAGTTTAGAGTGAAATCTAATTGCCAAAACTATGCAATACACCAACCATTTCATTTTAGAACGAACATCTTACGAACCTGATTTGTCCGATTTCATTAACCAATCGATGTCGGGCAGAGCCCAAAACTTGGGGAACATCATAATATATGTTGGGAGGAGTCGTTTGGTAAGTTTTGAGCGAAATCCAATTGCGAAAAGTATACAATACCCCAACCACTCCATTTCAGAACAAACTTCGTACGAACCTGAATTATCCAATTTCATGAACCAATTGTTATCGGATTGAGTCCAGAACTTGGGGAACATCGTAAAATGGTGGGAGGTGTCATTTGGTGTGTTTTGAGTGAAATCCAATCTCTAGTTCTATGCAATACACCAACCACTCCACTTCATAACGAACTTCGTACGAACCTGAATTATCCAATTTCTTGGATCAATCGATATCGGATTGAGTCCAAAACGTGGGGAACATCATCATGTTGTGGGAGGAGTCATTGGTGAATTTTGGGTGAAATACAATTGGCAAAACTATACAATACACTAATCACTCCATTTCAGAACGAACTTCTTAAGAAACCTGAATTGTCCGATTTCATTGACCAATCGATATCGGACAGAGTCCAAAACATGGGGAACATCATAATATATAGTGAGGGGAGTCATTTGGTAAGTTTTGACTGAAATTCAACTGCGAAAACTATGCAATACACCAACCACTCCATTTCAGAATGAACTTCTGAGGAACCTAAATTGTCCAATTTCTTTTACCAATCAATATCGGATTGAGTCCAGAACTTGGAGAACATCATAATATAGTGGGAGGAGTCATTTGTTGTGTTTTGAGTGAAATCCAATCTCTAGAACTATGCAATACACCAACCACTCCATTTCGGAACGAACTTCATACGAACCTTAATTATCCAATTTCATGGACCAATCATTATCAGATTGAGTCCAAAACTTGGGGGACATCATAACATGGCTGGAGGTGTAATTTGGTGTGTTTTGAGTGAAATCCAATCTCTAGAACTATGCAATAAACCAACCACTCCGTTTCAGAACGAACTTCGTACGAACATGAATTGTCTAATTGCTTGGAACAATCGATATCGGATTGAGTCCAAAACATAGGGAAGATCATAATATTATGGGAGGAGGCATTTGGTGAGTTTTGAGTGAAATCCAATATCTGAACGATGCAATACACGAACCACTCCATTTCATAACGAACTTCTTACGAACCCGAATTGTCCAATTTCATGGACCTATCGATGACGGACTGAGTCCAAAACTTGGGGAACATCATGTTTGGGCCTAAATTTGGCACGCGAAAGTTCAAAAGACAGGCCCATGGTGAAATTACCTGCCCAGCCCAAAAAACTTGATAAACGAAATCAGGATCCAGACAGGTTGGGCTTCAGGCCAGAATGTCAAAAACAAAACCCCCAGCCCAAGAAAGACCAACGTGGAAACTGTCATTTTGGGCTTCAAGGATCAGCCCGTAATTTTTGTTGGGTTCAAACCCAAGGGATTAAAAACATACCCACGTGACTACCTCAGCTTTGAAAAGTCAGGAATTCCAACTAAAATAAAAAATGAGAGGGACATCTCTGAAGCACTGCCAACAGAAGATCAAAACCCATCTGTGGTCGGAGATTTTGCTCCAAAGCAATACACCATCTTCCGAGGAATTCACGGGTCACGCTTTCTCAGTTAGAACGGGAAACAGGGAGTTGTTCAGAAAATACAAAAGAAAACCAACCGCCATAAAATTTAGCCCACACAGACGATGGTGGTGGTCGAAATAGAAAACTACAACCCAGGAAACCAGGGAAGGGACTGCTTTAGGAGGTGACTACTGAGAGCCTATCTACCATGATTGATAAAATTCCCTTCTACTTTACATTATAGGAGATCTTTTTACCGCCCATTATTAAAATCTAAACAAAAACCACCTCCCTAAGAGGGTCTCTTATAAAAACGAAGGTAGGCAAGGAAGCAACGACACTCAATTCATCAATCAATCAAAAAAAAAAACAACAAGAAAACAACCAAAAGCTCACTTGGATTCCAAGAGAAACCAGGTTAACAAACAGTTCCGGAAGGACCGAGAATCCGCCATGGCCAGAATCCCAAACCCGGATCCTGTAATCCAGCAGTTAGATCTCCCTTATGGCCCTCCGCCAGGACTAGCATGGCCATACCAGGAAAACCCCCTAGTTGCACACATAGCTGGAGTACCAGACCACAGAGAAATTCAGGCTGGTCCGAGGGAAGGAGCCCTTCCTAATCAAGAACACGAAGCCCCAGCCCGACCAAATGACCTTGCACTAGCTCAGCAGAACCAGTCAGAACCTCAGCCCATTCCACTTCATGTGGCCCCGCATGATCAACCTTTGGCACTTCTGCCTGAACCACCAGCAGTATTGCCATATAGACCCAGAAGGATGGACCCTAATCCATTCCCTCCACCGACAAGAGGGAGAAGAGGCAGAGGGGGGAATAACCTTTTTGCTAATCATGACAGGAATAGGCAGGGGGCAAACTGGAGGAATCACCCAGACATCGAAGAGCAGGAAGAGCGCAGGGAGGAAGCTCCACCCAGACCATATAGAGCAGAGCCGAGGATCGATTACGTCCAGCCAGAACAGGGACAAAATCTTCCCCCCGTCAATGCTCTGAATGACATAGGAGCATTACAAAGAATGATCAGAGAAATCATGGAGCCCGAGGCTAGAAGAGGGGAAAGGCCTACTTACAGAAAGCCATACCCTGCCTATATCAATCAAATACCGCTGTCTCCAGGTTTCAAAGTACCAAACTTCACCTTGTTCAACGGGGAGGACCCCCATGCTTCCTCAGTTGAACATATAGGCAGGTTCTCCGTCCAATGCATAGCTATTGAGAACAACCCTCTGTTGAAATTAAGGCTTTTTGGCAATTCTCTCTCTGGACAAGCTTTCACCTGGTACACCAGCCTGCCAGCTAATTCTGTTCAAACTTGGGAGAAGATGGAAAATGTCTTCCATGACTATTGTTACAGGATTCAGCCAGAGGTCACCATCAGTGATCTAGCTGCCCTCAAGCAAAGTGAAGATGAACCGGCTCAAGATTTCATAACCAGATTCAGAAAGCTCAAAATGAAGTGCCGAATCCCTATGGAAGAAAGACACTTCATACAGATGGCCCAGGCTGCCCTTAAAATCTCTCTCAGGAAGAGGTTCGACGGAATGTTGTTCGGAGACCTGGCAGAACTGGCTGATAAGGCATCCAAATATGAGGAGTTACTCAGGGAAGAACAGCAAATGAGGAACTCCTCCAAAGGTACATACTACAAAACCCCTTCTTCTTCAGTCCACCTGATTGAGGTGGAATCACAGGAAGATGCAGAAGAATCAGAAGAGAGAGAGGTTTCAGTGGCAGAAATGGCAAAACTAAAACATCCCATTAGTTGCAAAGCCCTTACAAAGCCACCTAAAGACCAAAAGCCCCCACCATTCACAGGAGGATTCGTTCCCAACAAGCCAACGCAAAACAAGGTTTACTATTTTGATTTGACCAAGGTTGATGCTTTGTTCAATGAAATGCTACTGCAGAAGGCAATAGAAACGCCTCACAGAATACCCAAGCCGAAAGAACTCAAGGGCAGACAGTACTGCAGGTGGCACAACTCTTGGAACCATTCTACCAATAGTTGTGTTGTTTTTAGGGACGTAATACAAGAAGGGATAACGGCAGGAAGGTTGAAACTGGCAGAAAAACCTCCATCGGTCACGACGGATCCTTTCCCTCAACCACAAGTCAATATGGTCAACTTGAATTGGCCAGAACAGAGGGAAACTGAGCCAATGACAGATGCTGGTTGCAGCACAGGCAGAAGAATCATAAGGGAAACTAGTCAAATACCAAGAGCGACCATCTCGGCTGGGGTGGTGCTCTGCAGCAGGTGCAAATGTGAAACAGAGCTAGAGGTGGTTCTAGACAGACAAAATCAGCCCACACCTAGTGTCTTCGACAGGATTGGAACTTCATCCCGAGATAAAACAAGGCAGAAGAGCTGTCTTAGGCCTACACAATACAGCGAAAGGAGGACGGAGCAACCCAGAAAGGAAATACCAGTCAAGACACCCGGAAATGAAAAGCCCTTAGCAACGATCATAGAGGGTAGATGGTACTCCGTAGGAAAAAGCGGTAGACCCACTCTGGAGCTAACCAGAACTCAGAAAAGAAGAATCCAAAGGCAATACTGCACATATCTTAAGAGCCAGGATAATACACAAGTACATCCAGAGACCAATTCTGCCAGAAAAGGAAAAAATCCTGAAACACTTCCCCAGACAGAACAGAAAGCTTGCCAGTCAAGGAAACTGTTAAAAACAGAACGTCCAGCCAGATCTCCTAGCCATCTAGCCTCGTCATCCGGCAGTCATCCCAACACTATACAGGCTTCAGAGAAATCCGGGTCTACCCCGCTACAAGGAGAAGACGACTACATTGAGGAATATGAAGAAGAACAGTTGGACTACGAACCATCTGCAGATGATCGGAATGAGCCCCTCGGAGTTGTAGAGCAGGATGACTGGATGAAAGAATACGGGGAAGAATTAATGGAATATGGTGAATAATTGGACGCAGAAACAGAAGCTTTTGGCGCAGAGTTGGAAGACCTGCTACAAGGTGATCCGGGAATTAACATGGTATTTATCCTACCAGGTAAATTCAGGGCCGTCGAGGGACAAGAAAGCACTTTGGAAGGAGATGTTCTCTCTCAGGAAAGCTTTGAATGTAGATTGGCAGAAGCAAAGGAGCCACCAGAACGACAAGCAGACAATCCCAGGACAGAAGGAACAGCCAAAAACCCTGCTACAGAGCAACTTTGTTTCTCCAAACCATCCAGAGAAATGGCAAATCACCTCAGGCCTTTGTTTATAACGGCAAATCTTGGAGGTATTCCTATTTCCAAGATCATGGTAGATGGAGGTGCAGCCATTAATCTATTGCCCCACAGAATGCTGACCAAGATGGGCAGAACAGAGAAGGATTTGATTCCAACACGTTTGACCGTCACCAACTTCGCTGGGGGCATCACAAAAATTCATGGCATCTTAGACGTGGATGTCATAGTCGGAAGCAAAGAGTTGAAAATAGCATTCTTTGTGATAAACACTACTTCCACCACCTACAATGCACTACTTGGCAGGGATTGGATTCACCAGAGCCTTTGTATTCCTTCCGCCCTCCACCAGCAGTTAGCACTATGGAATGAAGAAGGCTGCATGGAGATTATAGAGGCCGATCCACGACCATTCCTGCCCTCTGCCATGTGCTTTGAAGCAAGGTATTATCATGATGACCTCGGTCCTTTCACTTTCCTTGGAGTCAACCAGAACGGCCGCCCCCATGGTGTTACGGCCCAAAGACTCATTGAAGAAGGTTTAGCCAGTTCTCTAGAGGACTGGAATAGACCTTTTTGTGCTGAACTACCAGAACTCTGATGTTTAGTCTCAATCAACTGGATAAGGATCGAACTGCAACAATCCGATCCATCACAAAAAGATTGTTGATATACTGGGAAGAAAGGAGGCTTTTCATACAGAATCCAGCCATCAATATGGCAGAATTCACCCATGAAAGCACAAAGGAACAAGAGGAGGAAATTTTACAGAAGGAGGTATTAGATTTTGCACCAGCAGCACTGGATGACTCCCTGCCAGAAGTGGAGGATCCTCTACAGGAAATAAACTTAGGGACAGAAGAAGATCCAAGGCCTACTTTCATCAGCACACTTTTGAAGGAACCACTCAAGACTGAACTCATGGCACTTTTGCAGGAATTCAGAGATTGTTTTGCCTGGCATTACCACGAGATGCCAGGATTGGACAGCCAGTTAGTGGAGCACAAGCTGCCAATTAAAGATGGCTACCTTCCGGTTAAGCAGGCCAGAAGAAGAATGTCTATGGACACGGAACTAAAGGTCAAAGAAGAGGTAGAAAGGCTGCTCAAGGCAGGATTCATCAGGCCAGCCGTCTATGCCGATTGGTTAGCAAACATTGTACCTGTTCTCAAAAGAAAAATAGTGGCAGTTAGAATCTGCGTGGATTACAGAAATCTGAATGAGGCATCTCCCAAGGACGAATATCCTATGCCAATGGCAGACATGCTAGTGGATGGAGCTGCTCATAACCAGATGCTATCTTTCATGGACGGCAATGCAGGTTATAACCAGATTATGATGGCAGAACAAGACATCCACAGGACAGCCTTTATGTGCCCAGGACATATAGGTGCTTTCGAATATACTGTAATGCCTTTCGGTTTGAGAAATGCGGGGGCCACCTACCAAAGGGCAATGAATTCCATTTTTCATGATATGATAGGACATTCCTTGGAAGTATACATAGATGACGTGGTGATTAAATCCCCCGAGGAAGGAAACCACGTAGCAAGCCTGAGAAAGGCATTCCTAAGAATGAGGCAGCACAAACTAAAAATGAACCCCAAAAAATGTGTTTTTGGAGTCCAAGCAGGAAATTTCTTAGGATTCTTGGTCCACCAGAGAGGTATAGAGGTTGACAGAAATAAAGCAAAATCCATCATAGAAGCCCTACCACCTCGAAACAAGAAGGAACTTCAGAGTCTCCTAGGAAAAATCAATTTTCTAAGGAGGTTCATATCCAATTTTGCGGGAAAAATCCAACCTTTTTCTTCCTTGTTAAGGCTGAAGCAGGAACAAACATTCAAATGGGAAGAACAGCACCAACAGGCTTTCCAGGAAATAAAGCATTACCTCTCAAATCCACCAGTTCTGTCCCCGCCAAAAAGAGGCAGACCACTCAAGCTCTATGTATCTGCATCAGAAGTATCCATTGGAAGTCTGCTAGTTCAAGATAACAAAGAAGGAAAGGAACAAGCAGTCTACTATCTGAGCAGAACATTAACAGAAGTGGAAAGAAGGTATTCCGCAATAGAAAGGCTTTGCCTGGCCTTGTATTTCACTGCTGTAAAACTCAGGCACTACATGCTGCCACATACTATCTACATCATTGCCAAGACAGACTTAATCAAATACATGCTAACAAGACCAATGCGGAGGGGCAGAATTGGGAAATGGACTTTGGCTTTGACAGAATTCACCTTCAGGTATGTCCCCCAGAAAGCTGTCAAAGGGCAAGCTGTGGCAGACTTCTTAGCAGATCACCCAGGAGAGGAAATTGAAAACATGGATTCTTTGGACATAGCAAATGCAGATCTGTTAACTAGAGCTCATGTTTGCCTTAACAATCCAATCTATTCGATTCATCTCACACCTTGGAAATTATATTTTGATGGATCAAAGACAGATAAGGCTTCAGGAGCCGGGATTGTTCTGGAAGAACCATTAGGGGTCAGATATTGCTATTCCTTCCAGTTAGATTTCCAGTGCACCAACAACAGGGCCGAGTATGAAGCTTTGATTATAGGGCTCGAGATGTTGGTAGAATTAGGAATCCAATCCGTGGAGATTTTGGGAGATTCCATGCTTGTCTTAAAACAGATTGCTGGATAATACAAGTGTCTAAATCCTTCTCCGGCTGTATATCTAGTAGCAGCTAGAAATCTGCTGACAGAATTTAGAGAAACTACTTGGGAACACATCCCAAGGGAGGAAAACTTTGCAGCCAATGAACTGGCTCAGGTGGCATCAGGCATACAAATGCCCGAAGACTGCGTCCAAAGGATCATCAAGATAGGAAGGAAAAGTCTACCATCTGTTTTGACTAGAGGGATGGAGATAGAAGTCAATTCTGCCTTAATCACTGAAGATGATTGGAGGGAGTCTATCATGACTTACTTAAGATATCCCACTCTGCCCTCTAAGAAAAGAGTCAGAATCATAGCTACAAACTACCTCATCTGGAATGAAGATTTGGTCCGAAAAAGTAAGGATGAGGTGCTATTAAGGTGCCTCGGGAAGACAGAATATATGAAAGTCATGGGAGAAACCCATGAGGGGATCTGTGGAGCACACCAAGGGGGAAGAAAGATGTGTTGGTTAATCAGAAGGTATGGCTACTTCTGGCCAACCATGATGAAGGAATGCATCAACTATTCCAAGGGATGTGAAGCCTGTCAAAGGCACGGCCCAATCCAGTAGGCTCCTTCGGTTCCCATGAATCCAGTAGTAAAACCATGGCCTTTTAGGGGATGGGCAATGGATCTCATTGGCAAGATCTATCCACCCAGCAGCCAGCAGCACTGTTTTATTATTGTTGCCACAGACTATTTCACCAAGTGGGTAGAGGCCAGGCCAGTAAAAACCACAACATCTCAAGAGATCATCACCTTCATAGAAGAACAGATCATACAAAGGTTTAGCATTCCAGAATCAATCACAACGGATAGGGGTTCTTCTTTCATATCTAGGGATATGCTAGATATGGCAGAAACATTCAAGTTCAAACTGCTTCAATCTACTCCTTACTATGCTCAAGCTAATGGACAGGCAGAATCAAGTAACAAGGTGATTATCAATATCATCAGAAAGATGCTGGAAAAGAATCCAAAGCAGTGGCATGAGAAGTTATCAGGGACTTTGTGGGCATACAGAACTTCGAAAAGAGAAGCAACTGACATGACCCCCTACGCTCTAACCTACGGCCATGATGCAATTCTTCCCATGGAGATAGCAGTCCAGTCTCTTAGAATTGCTCACTAGCACGGTCTCACTCGGGAGGACTACTCTCAAGCCATGTTGCTGGAATTGGAAGAATTGGATGCAAGTAGGATTGACACCCTCAACAAACTCTTAGCAGGAAAACAGGCTGTGTCGAGGGCCTACAACGAAAGGGTCAGAAACAAGAGTTTTGAAGAGGGAGAGATAGTCTGGAAGGCAATTCTGCCCCTTGGAGCACATATAGCTGGATATGGGAAATGGTCACGTACATGGGAAGGCCCTTTTGTAATTAACCAGATCCTCGGAATGGGGGCATACAGGTTGCAGGACCGAGATGGAATTATTCATACTGCCCCAATCAATGGTAAATGGTTAAAGAAATTCTATCCAACCATGTGGGATTCGCAGGCTGTACAGACAGATCCCGGGATAGAAGAGGAACAAGACTGACCCTTTTTGTTTCTTGAAAAGAATTTTGTTTGGATCTATTTTTGCTTTAAAGTTATTTTGTTTTTGCTTTCAAAACTGTGTCCGGTTATTGCATCAAGAGTAAATGAAAAGCAGTGAAATGCTATTTAAAGAGCAACAAATGAACAAGCTTATATAAAAATAGCCACCTTCGCGGCAAATTATTCAAAAAATAAAAAAAACTAAAACCCTAGTTTCCTAAGGGTCTCCTGCAGGTTCGCCTTCTTGACGGAGAGCTCTTTCTGGAGCAACACCCCCTGATGAAGTGAAGCCTCTGCAATTTCCAAGGCTGGCCTGGAAGCTGCAACCATGCTTTGCACAAGGAAGGTAGCCTTGGTCTTGGAACTCAATCCAGCCCCAAGCCTGCTCTGCACCTCCCTGCACTCCGCCAGTTGTTTTTGGAGCTCTTCAATTTGCTTCTCCAGCTTGTCTGCCGTAGCCTTGGCTTCCTTGTATCCTGCCACCATCTGGTCCAGTTCTGCTTTCTGCTTTGCAAAATCAGCCAGGTTGGCTTCATGAGTGGCCTTGCAGAACTCAGAAGTCTTGAAGGTGGGCCTAAGATCCTCATAACGATCATGCAAGATGAGCACATCTCTGGCCAAGCTTAGGCCCATCTCAAGAATAGGCTTCGGAGCCATGTTCTGTCTGTGTAGCAGGTCCAAGTCCTTCATCAGCTGATCAAAGGCTTCCTTGTCTTGGTCAAACTCCAGCTCAGTGGCCTGCCAGATTTTCAACCTCTCCATGGCCTCCTCCACTGCCCTAGATTTTGCCCTGCCTGGAGGAGAGCTGAGTTTCTCCAATATGTCCAATTGAGCATCCAGATCCATGGCTTCAAACTCTTCCAGTTCTGGATCAGCAAAAGAAGCCGTGGCAGATGATCCTGGAAAGGAATGAATAGGCATCTGCAGAAGAAAGCATAAGTTAAGACCAGGCAGAAAGTGGAAAATAAGGGGCCCAAAGGTTATGAAAGTTTACAGCAACAATGGGAGGCTTCAGGGGGCTGGTCACCGCTGCCAGGACGCCAACAGCTTTAGGCACTTCTACCTGGAAAGGCTACAATAGTTAAAAAGGAAGAACAAGGCAGAGTTGCAGGAAAATATGGACAGGTAAGGAAGAGAATTACCACGACCACAGGAACAACGGCAGTTGTTTCCACCTCAGCCTCCGGAACTGCAACAGACAGTTCTGCCTGATCCACAGGCTCTGATGCAGACTGCTCCGCCTGATCCTCAGCCGCTGGAGCGGCAGTAGAGTGCTCTGCCTCGGCATCCTCAAATAAGGCCAGTTCTGAGCTAGTCAGCTCAGCCCTTGGACCCCCTTGTTGCCTCTGTGCTAAGGCAATGCTCTCTGCAATCACCTCAGCAGGATCTCCTCCTACAGAACAGGGGTCAGAACAGAAGGAATGGGGCAAAAGGGGAACTGATACAAGTCACAGAAATAAACCTCACCTCTCCTTCCACCATTGTTGTTTTTTCCTGAGGCACTCCTTCCAACTCTTCCAGCTCTTTTTCCTGCTCCACCTCCTCAAAAGCCTCTCGCAGCTCTTCATCTGTCCCAGAAGTAGTGGTAGGGACTGCTGCGGTTTCTTCTATGGCAACATACTCCACTTCACTCCTCTTTTTAAGCTTTTTCAACTTAGTAGGAGGAGGGGAAGGACTTTCAGCTGGACAGAACAAAAGCAAAGATTAGGAAAAAGAAGGCACGCCAGAATAAGTGTGAAAGAAATAGCTGGAACATCACGAGCTTACCTGAAATGCCAGGCCGCGTGGTATTGTCCGGAGGAGAGACAGGTCCTTTTCTTTTTCTTCTGCCAGAAAGAGCGGCCTCGGCAGGGGTTTGTTCTACCTGGACCTCATCTTCTTCATCTGCAGAAGGAAGCTCCAAGTCCCCAGCGGCAATAACAGAAGAGACTGCACCAAAGAGTTAGAGATTAGAAACCAATCCAGCAGGAAAAGACAGAAGAAAATTAAAAAGGAAAACTTACCGATCACTTCTCCTGCCTGAACAGACTGCCCACCTACGTCGTTTGTCAGAGAAGGATCTGATATAGGCAGAATAGACATTAGAAATCGATCATCAAGACATAACAAATCCCAGACAGAATCAGAAATATACCTTCTATGATTTGTGCATTGATGTCTTTGATAGTCTGGACCATGTGCGTTTTGATGCCCCTATCCGCGAAGATGAGCCAGTTTCCCCAACCATCAAAAAGCACCTTGAGGGCAGTGACAGAAGCAGGCAGACCCTGGAATCTGGCTTTCCACCAGGCGTCAAAGTCAGCAGAACTGCAGGAATTCAGCTCCCACGAGGGATAGATGGCATCCGTGCTGTTGTTGATTTTGTTCACTGCACACCGGGCATCCTTGTGCACCTCTAGGTCATCTGCATCCCTCCAAGAGGAGGCCCGGTTACAACTCCGATATGATTTCAGCGGAATGAGCTGAGGACAGCCAAGCTGCCGTGGACAGAAGTTGGGATGATAGACTTCTGCCCCAAAATGATAATTTGGAGGTTTGCCCCCACCATGGGGCAGATCTCTGGGCAGAGTAATGCTCAGAAATTTCCTCCTGAAGTCTGTTCTGGCAGCCTCGTCTTCTGGCTCCTTCTCGAACAACCGAAATCCGGTCTGGAACCAAGGATAGGTCCTTCTGATCACCACTTGCCACTGAGCTGCCGACCTTTTCGTACAATGCCTGAAGAGCATCAGGTACTCCTCAATAGAACACTTGGGCACTTCTGCCGATATCAGAGAAAGGGCCAGGACTTGGTCTTCAGGCAGAACTATGTCTGGGAACCTTAGCTCTGGAAAATAGACCTACAGCCAGATCTGGATCATCCAGAATGAGCCAGGGGCCGACAGGTTCAGTGGATTCTCCAGGGTGGCAGTGTGCAGATTCTTGAAAAGATGAGCCAGAACTGTAGGCCCAAGTCCCACATCAGTGTGTTTGTGAAGCACTTCTGCCAGATGTCTGTACTCAAGTAGAACTGCCGAAGATCGATTGGGGAAAACGAACCGGTTCAGCCAATACAGAAGGAACAACATGTGTTGCTGATCCTTGTCCTTCTCAGCACTGAATTTCTTCAGATAATTGGAGAAAGAGCAGTTCTGGTTGATCATGGTTGAAGAGATAGTGAAATGAGTGGCCACCTTCTCTTGATTTCTTCGCCTGTGATAATCCCCAACAGCATCAACAGGCCTACCATAGGGCCTGAACCCAAAGATCTGGGCCATATCCAGCAGGGTTGGTGCCATAGGACCCACACGAAAATCAAATGTGTTGCTGGCGGAATTCCAGAAGCACAAAGCAGTGGCAAGCAGGTTCTCAACTCTGTTAATTGACTGCTTGGACAGGAGAATGGCATCATAAATCCCGGCTCTCCTCCAATGACCCCCATATCTCGGAAGGAGTCTATCAATCTAGTCTGCCCATTTGACCGGACTGTTCCTCACCTCGCTGGACGGGAAGGACCGGCTCAAATTCTTGCTAACCCAAGAATAAGAAGCCAGGGTAGAAGTACTCTCAAAGCACAAAGGAGCCTCAGCATCCTTTTTCAGCAATTCTGCCATCTCGGCTGGAACAGGACCAAACCAGTCAGGCCCTAACACCAGGGTGTTCTCGAACAAATGAAGGACATTCTCGTCTAGATTCTTTTGGGCAAAGGGATGAAGCTTGCTCCTGACTTCTATCGCATGAGCATCAATCCCGATCCCAGTAATATAATCAGGAGGAACTGGATCTGAAGAAGACTGAGACGAGACCTTGGGGAAGACATTTCTGATTCGGGGGAAGAAGCAGAGAGAGAATGAAAGAAACGGGAGGCCCGAAGGAAACATTGGAAATCCCGAAGAAAAGCTCGAAAGAACAGAGTCGGAAGGGTTAGGTTTTTCAGAAACGATGGATTTGAATTTCTTTTAAAGAGAGGCTCGAAAACGTGGGAAGAGGAAGATGGGACGGCACCTGATGATTATTAGCTAGTAACTAGCTAATAAACTAGCCATTTTCCCACGAACTCTAGTTCGCGGTAGGCGGACGTGGCAGACGTGGGCTAAAAAACGGAAAAGACTGGCGCGCAAATTAATGGCAAAAGCATTAAGTCTGAAACCGTTCCAGTTCCAAAACGATTTAGACTTAGGGGGCATTGTTTGGGCCTAAATTTGGCACGCCAAAGTTCAAAAGACAGGCCCATGGTGAAATTACCTGCCCAGCCCAAAAAACTTGATAAACGAAATCAGGATCCAGACAGGTTGGGCTTCAGGCCAGAATGTCAAAAACAAAACCCCCAGCCCAAGAAAGACCAACGTGGAAACTGTCATTTTGGGCTTCAAGGATCAGCCCGTAATTTTTGTTGGGTTCAAACCCAAGGGATTAAAAACATACCCACGTGACTACCTCAGCTTTGAAAAGTCAGCAATTCCAACTAAAATAAAAAATGAGAGGGACATCTCTGAAGCACTGCCAACAGAAGATCAAAACCCATCTATGTTCGGAGATTTTGCTCCAAAGCAATACACAATCTTCCGAGGAATTCACGGGTCACGCTTTCTAAGTTAGAACGGGAAACAGGGAGTTGTTTAGAAAATACAAAAGAAAACCAACTGCCATAAAATTTAGCCCACACAGACGATGGCGGTGGTCGAAATAGAAAACTGCAACCCAGGAAACCAGGGAAGGGACTGCTTTACGAGGTGACTACTGAGAGCCAATCTACCATGATTGATAAAAATCCCTTCTACTTTACATTATAGGAGATCTTTTTACCGCCCATTATTAAAATCTAAACAAAAACCACCTCCCTAAGAGGGTCTCTTATAAAAACGAAGGTAAGCAAGGAAGCAACGACACTCAATTCATCAATCAATCAAAAAAAAAACAACAAGAAAACAACCAAAAGCTCACTTGGATTCCAAGAGAAACCAGCTTTAGATCAGAATTCCAAAGTTCAGACTTAGAAAATAAGTCTTCTAAAAACGAGATCTCTCTTGTTACAAATTTGGTTCAGCAAAAGCCAAGGCAAGTAGAGTTTGAGTTTTCACAAACGTGGAGACCTCAGCAAACTTATAAAGAGTCCTGCTCAAGCAGAACAACGCTCGTAGTGCAATCCCTAGCCTACCAGACCTTCGAAAATAGCCACTTCTGCCCTTTCAGACTGAAGAAGCCGTAGTTCTGCCCGCTTAAAAGCCTCCCAAGGCTTGAAGTAGATTAAAGCTCTGCCAAAATTGAACTTTGGTATCGATTTACAGCTGAAGCTAAGCAGTTGAAGTTGTTGACAGCTCAGTCCAGCACAGACATACTCAGTCAAGCCTGGATCAGAAGTTTCTACCCAGGCAGAAATGGGATTCCAGCCATCTTTTTGTCTTTCTAGAGTTGATTTCTCCTTTCTTAATTTTGTAAAAGGCAGTTCTGCCTAAAACAGTCCACTTTATTATTATCTATTCTGGCCAGAACAACCATTTGATACTGAGATAAATTATGAAAGTCCTCACCAGTCTGAGGCAAGAAAAGAACTTACTTGGGAGATATTCCTCACCCAAATTCACAATCATTTGTTTTAGAAGTCAGTAACTTGGGGCGCAAGTTATCCACTCTAAAAAGAAGTCTGCTAGGATTTACATCGCTAGCAGTGGCACGCTCACACACCAAAGAAAGCTAACTTGTCGACCAACCAATGGTCTCCAAGCCAGTGGGGAACTTCGCCCTTCCACCTCAGGAGTAAACACGAAAACGGGTGAACACATCATAATGCTGTGGGAGGAGTCATTGGTGAGTTTTGAGTGAAATCCATTTGCCAAAACTATGCAATACACCAACCACTCCATTTCAGAACGAACTTCGTACGAACCTGAATTGTCCAATACTTGGGGAACATCATAATGCTGTGGGAGGAGTCAATTTGTGCGTTTTGAGTGAAATCCAATTGCTAAAATAATGTCATACACCAACCACTCCATTTCAGAACGAACTTCGTACGAACTTGAATTGTCCAATTTCTAGGAACAATCAATATCGGATTGAGTCCAAAACTTGGGGAACATCATAATATTGGGGAAGGAGTCATTTGGTGGGTTTTGAGTGACATCCAATCTCTACAACTATCCTATACAACAACCACTCCTTTTCATAACGAACTTCGTATGAACCTTAGTTGTCCAATTTCATGGACCAATCGATATCAGATTGAGTCCAAAACTTGGGGCACATTGTAATGTAGTGGGAAGAGTCAATTGGTGAGTTTTGAGTGAAAACCAATTGCCAAAACTATGCAATACACCAACCTCTCCATTTCCGAACGAACTTCATACGAACCTTAATTGTCCAATTTCATGGACCAATCGATATCGGATTGAGTCCAAAACTTGGGGAACATCATAATATGGTGGGAGAAGTCGTTTGGTGGGTTTTGAGTGAAATCCAATCTCTAGAACTATGCGATACACCAACCACTCCATTTCAGAACGAACTTCATACGAACCTGAATTGCCCAATTTCACGGATCAATCGATATTGGATTGAGTCCAAAACTTGGGGAACATCATAATATATGACGGCAGGAGTCATTTGGTGAGTTTTGAGTGAAATCCAATTGCCAAAACTATGCAATACACCAACCACTCCATATCTGAACGAAATTCGTACGAACCTGAATTGTCCAATTTCATGTACCAATCGATGTCGGATTGTGTCCAAAACTTAGGGAACACCATAATATGTAGTGGGAGGAGTCATTTGGAGAGTTTTGAGTGAAATCCAATGGCTAAAATAATGCAATACACCGACCAAACCATTTCAGAACGAACTTTGTACGAACTTGAATTGTCCAATTTCTAAGACCAATCAATATCGGATTGAGTGCAAAACTTGGGGAACATCATAATACTGTGGAAGGAGTCATTTGGTGGGTTTTGAGTGAAATCCAATCTCTAGAACAAACTACACAACAACCACTCCATTTCATAACGAACTTCTTACGATCCTTAGTTGTCCAATTTCATGGACCAATTGATATCGGATTGAGTCCAAAACTTGGGATGAGCCATTTTGTGTGTTTTGAGTGAAATCCAATGGGTAAAATAATGTAATACACCAACCACTCCAATTCAAAACGAATTTCATACAAACCTGAATTGTCCAATTTCTTGGACCAATCGATATCGGATTGAGTCCAAAACTTGGGGAACATCATAATATCGTGGAAGGAGTCATTTGGTGGGTTTTGAGTGGAACACAATCTATAGAACTATACTATACAACCACCATTCCATTTCATAAAGAACTTCGTACGATCCTTAATTGTCCAATTTCGTGGACCAATCGATATCGAATTGAGTCCAAAACTTGGAGAACATCATAATGTTGTGGGAGGAGTCACTTGGTGATTTTTGAGTGAAATCCAATTGCCAAAACTATGCAATACACCAACCACTCCATTCCATAATGAACTTCGTACGAACCTGAATTGTCCATTTTCATGGACCCATCGATATTGGATTGAGTCCAAAACTTGAGGAACATCATAATACGGCGGGAGAAGTCATTTGGCGGGTTTTGAGTGAAATCCAATCTCTAGAACAATGCGATACACCAACCAGTCCATTTCAGAATGAACTTCGTACGAACCTGAATTGTCCAATTTCATGGGTCAAGCGATATCGGATTGAGTTCAAAACTTGGGGAACATCATAATATATGGTGGGAGGAGTCATTTGATGGGTTTTGAGTGAAATCCAATCTCTATAACTATGCAATACATCAACCACTCCATTTCAGAACGAACTTCGTACGAACCTTCATTATCCAATTTCATGGACCAATCGATATCAGATTGAGTCTAAAACACGGGGAACATCATAATGTTGTGGGAGGAGTCATTTGGTGAGTTTTGAGTGTAATCCAATGGCCAAAACTATGCAATACACCAACCACTCCATTTCAGAATGAACTTCTTATGAACCTAAATTGTCCGATTTCATGGACCAATCGATATCGGACTGAGTCCAAAACTTAGGGAACATCATAATATTGTGGGAGGAGTCATTTGGTGAGTTTTGAGTGAAATCCAATTTCTGGACGTACTTCGTGTGACCCTTAAATATCCGATTTCATGGACCAATCGAAATCGGATTGACTCCAAAACTTTGGGAACATCATAATGTTGTGGGAGGAGTCATTTTGCATGTTTTGAGTGAAATCCAATGGCTAAAATAATGCAATACACCAACCAATCAATTTCAGAACGAACTTCATACGAACATGAATAGTCCAATTTCTTGGACCAATCGATATCAGATTGAGCCCAAACTTGGGGAACATCATAATATGGTGGGAGGAGTCATATGGTGAGGTTTGTGGGAAATCGAAACACTAAAAGTATTCTATACACCAACCACTCCATTTCATAACGAACTTCTTACGAACCTGAATTGTCCGATTTCATGGACCAATCGATATCGGATTGAGCTCAAAACTTGGGGAACATCATAATAGGGTGGGAGGAGTCATTTTGAGAGTTTTGAGTAAAATTCAATGGCTAAAACTACGCAATACACCAACCACTCCATTTCATAACGAACTTCGTACGAACCTGAATTGTCTGATTTCATGGACCAATCGAAATCGGATTGAGTCCAAAAGTTGGAGAACATCATAATGTTGTGGGAGGAGTCATTTGGTGTGTTTTGAGGAAAATTCAATCTCTAGAACTATGCAATATACGAACCACTCCATTTTAGAACGAACTTCGTGCGGACCTGAATTGTCCAATTTCATGGACCAATCAATATCAGATTTAGTCCAAAACTTGGGGAACATCGTTCTGTTGTGGGAGAAGTCACTTTGTGAGTTTTGAGTGAAATCCCATGGCTAAAACAATGCAATACACCAACCACTCCATTTCAGAACGAACTTCGCACGAACCTGATTTATCTGATTTGATGGACCAATCGATATCGGATTGAGCCCAAAACTTGGGGAACATCAAAATATGGTGGGAGGAGTCATATGTTGAGTTCTGAGCGTAATCAAATGGCTAAAACAATGCAATACGCCAACCACTCCATTTGAAAACGAACTTCGTACGAACCTAAATTGTCTAATTTCATGGACCAATCGACACCGGATTGACTCCAAAACTTTGGGAACATCATAATATTGTGGGAGCAGTCATTTGGTGAGGTTTGAGTGAAATCCAGTTTCCAAAACTATGTAGTACAACAACCATTCCATTTCAGAACAAACTTCGTACGAACCTGAATTGTCCGATTTCATGGACCAATCGATATTGGATTGAGTCCAAAACTTGGGGAACATCATCAAGTTGTGGGATGAGTCATTTGGTGAGTTATGAGCGAAATGCAATCTCTAGAACTGTGCAATACACCAACCACTCCATTTCAGAACGAATGTCGTACGAACCTAAATTGTCTGATTTCATGGACCAATCGATATCGGATTGAGTGCAAAATTGGGGAACATCATAATGTTGTGGGATGAGACATTTGGTGAGTTATGAGTGAAATCCAATGGCTAAAACAATGCAATACACCAACCACTCCATTTCATAACGAACTTCGTACGAACCTGAATTGCCCGATTTCATAGACCAATCGATATCAGATGGAGTCCAAAACTTGGGGAACATCATAATATGGTGGGATGAGTCATATGGTGAGTTTTTAGATAAATCCAGTGGCTAAAACTATGCATTACGCCAACCACTCCATTTCAGAACGAACTTTGTACTAACCTGAATTGTCCAACTTCATGGACCAATCAATATCGGATAGAGTCCAAAACTTGGATAACATCATAACATGATGGGAGGAGTCATTTTATGAGTTTTGAGTGAAATCCAATGGCTAAAACAATGCAATACACCAACCCCTCCATTTCAGAAAGAACTTCGTACGAGCCTGAACTATCCAATTTCGTGGACCAATAGATATTGGATTGAGTCCAAAACTTGGGGAACATCATAATATAGGGGTAGGACTCATTTGGTAAGTTTTGAGTGAAATCCAATTGCTAAAACTATGCAATTTACCAACCATTCCATTTTATAACGAACTTCGTACGAACCTAAATTGTCCAATTCTATGGACCAATCGATATCGGATTGAGTCCAAAACTTCGAAAATGTCATAATGTTGTGGGATGAGTCATTTTGTGAGTTTTGAATGAAATCCAATTGCCAAAACTATGCAACACACCAACCAACCCAATAGAGAACGAACTTCGTACGAACATGAAATGACCAATTTCTTGGACCAATCGATATCGGATTGAGTCCAAAACTTAGGGAACATCATAATATACGGTGGGAGGAGTCATTTGGTGGGTTTTGAGTGAAATCCAATCTCTAAAACTATGCAATACATGAACCACTCCATTTCACAACGAACTTTGTACGAACCTGAATTATCCAATTTCATGAACCAATCGAAATCGGATTGAGTCCAAAACTTGGTGACATCATAATGTTGTGGGAGGAGTCATTTGGTGAGTTTTGAATGAAATCCAACGGCTAAAACTACGCAATAAACCAACCACTCCATTTCAGAACGAACGGCGTACAAACCTGAACTGTCCGATTTCATGTACCAATCGATATTGGATTGAGTCCAAAACTTAGGGAACATCATAATGTTGTGGAAGGAGTCATTTGTTGGGTTTCAAGTAAAATCCGATCTCTAGAACTATACAATACACCAACCACTCCATTTCAGAACGAACTTCGTACGAACTTGAATTGTCTGATTTCATGGACCAATCGATATCGGATTGAGTCCAAAACTTGGGAAACATCACAATGTTGTGGGAGCAGTCATTTTGTGAGTTTTGAGTGAAATCCAATGGCTAAAACAATGCAATACACCAACCACTCCATTTCAGAACGAACTACGTACGAACTTGAATTGTCCGATTTTATGGACCTAAAGATATCGGATTGAGTCCAAAACTTGGGGAACTGCATAACGTTGTGGGAGGAGTCATTTGGTGAGTTTTGAGTCAAATCCAATCTTTAGAACTATACACTACACCAACCAATTCATTTGAGAACGAACTTCGTACGAACTAGAACTGTCCGATTTCGTGCACCAATTGATATCGGATTGAGTCCCAAACTTGGTGAACATCATAATGTTGTGGGAGGAGTCATTTGGTGAGTTTCTAGGGAAATCCAATTGCCAAAACTGTGCTATATACCAACCACTCCAATAGAGAATGAACTTCGTACGAACTTTAACTGTCCAATTTCATCGACCAATCGATATCGGATTGAGTCAAAAACTTGGGGAACATCATAATACGGAGGGAGGAGTCATATGGTTTGTTTTGAGCGAAATCCAATGGCTAAAACTACGCAATACACCAACCACTCCATTTTAGAACGAACTTCGTATGATCCTGAATTGTCCGATTTCATGGACCAATCGATATCGGATGGAGTCCAATCCTTGGGGAAAACCAAATTTTGTGGGAGGAGTCATTTGGTGGGTTTTGAGTGAAATCCAATCTCTAGAAGCATGCAATACACCAACCACTCCATTTCAGAACGAACTTCGTATGAACCCGAATTGTCCAATTTCGTGGACCAATCGATAACGGATTGAGTGCAAAAGTTGGGGAACATCATAATGTTGGGGGATGAGTCATTTGGTGAGTTTTGAGTGAAATCCAATTGCCAAAACTGTGGAATACACCAACCGCTCCATTTAAGAACGAACTTCGTACGAACCTGAATTGTCCAATTTGATAGAGCAATCGATATCACATTTAGTCCAAAACTTGGGGAACAACATAAAATGGTGGGAGGATTCATTTGGTGAGTTTTGAGTGAAATCCAATGGCTAAAACTATGCAATTTACCAACCGTTCCATTTCATAACGAACTTCATACGAACTTGAATTGTCCAATTTCATGGACCACTGAGATCAGATTGAGTCCAAAACTTGGGCAACATCATAATATGGTGGGAGGAGTCGTTTGGTCAGTTTTGAGTGAAATCCAATCTTTAGAACTATGCAATACATCAACGAGTCCATCTCAGAACGAACTTCGTATGATCCTTAATTCTCCAATTTTGTTGCACCAATCAATACCTTTTTGAGTCCAAAACTTGGGGAACAACATAATGTTATGAGAGGAGTCATTTGGTGAGTTTTGAGTGCAATCGAATTGCCAAAGCCATGCAATACACTAACTACTCCCTTTAAGAACGAACTTCGTACGAACTTGACATGTCCAATTTCATAGACCAATCGATATCGGATTGAGTCCAAAACTTGGGGAACATCATAATATGATGGGAGGAGTCATTTGGTGATTTTGAGTAAAATTCAATGGCTTAAACTATGTAATTTACCAACCATTCCATTTCATAACGAACTTCGTACTAACTTGAATTGTCCAATTTCATGGACCAATTGATATCAGATTGAGTCCAAAACTTGGGGAACATCATATTCTTGTGGGAGGAGTCATTTGGTGAGTTTTGAGTGAAATCCAATTTCCAAAACTATGCATTACACTAACCACTCCAATCGAGAACGAACTTCGTACGAACATGAATAGTCCAATTTCTTGGACTAATCAATATAGGATTGAGCCCAAAACTTGGAGAACATCATCATATGGTGGGAGGAGTCATACGGTGAGTTTTGAGCGAAATCCAATGGCTAAAACTATGCAATAAACCAACCACTCCATTTCATAACGAACTTCTCACGAACCTGAATTGTCTGATTACAGAGACCAATCGATATCAGATTGAGTCCAAAACTTGGGGAACAACATAATATGGTGGGAGCAGTCATTTGGTGAGTTTTAAGCGAAATCCACTGGCTAAAACTATGCAATTTACCAACCATTCGATTTCATAACGAACTTCATACGAACCTGAATTCTCCAATTTCATGGACTGATCGATATCGGATTGAGTCCAAAACTTGGGGAACATCATATTCTTGTGGGAGGAGTTATTTGGTGAGTTTTGAGTGAAATCTAATTGCCAAAACTATGCAAAACACCAACTACTCCATTTAAAAAAGAACTTTGTACAACCCTGAATTGTCCGAGTTCATGGACCAGTCGATGTCAGATTGAGTCCAAAACTTGGGGAACATCATAATTTTGTGGGAGGAGACATTTGGTGAGTTTTGAGTGAAATCCAATTGCCAAAACTATGCAATACACCAACTCTTGAATTTCAGAACGAACTTCGTACGTACCTGAATTGTCTAATTTCGTGGACCAATCGATATCGGATTGAGCCCAAAACTTGGGGAACATCATAATATGGTGGGAGGAGTCATTTGGTGAGTTTTCAATGAAATCCAATGGCTAAAACGATGCAATTTACCAACCATTCCATTTCATAACAAACTTCGTACGAACCTGAATTGTCCAATTTCATGGACCAATCGATATCGGATTGAGTCCAAAACTTGGGGAACATCATAATATAGTGGGAGGAGTCATTTGGTTTGTTTTGAGTGAAATCCAATCTCTAGAACAATGCAATACACCTACCACTCCATTTAAGAACGAGCTTCGTACGAACCAGGATTGTCCAATTTCATGGACCAATCGATATCGGATTGAGTCCAAAACTTGGGGAACATCATAATGTGGTGGGAGGAGTCATTTGGTGAGTTTTGAGTGAAACTCAATGGCGAAAACTATGCAATACAATAACCACTCCATTGAAGAACGTACTTCGTACGAACCTGAATTGTCCAATTTCATGGACCAATCGATATCGGATTGAGTCCAAAACTTGGCACAATATAGTGGGAGGAGTCATTTGGTGGGTTCGGAGTGAAATCCAATCTTTAGAACAATAAGATAAATCAACCACACCATTTCAGAACGAACTTCGAACGAACCTGAATTGTCCAATTTAAGGGACCAATCGATATCGAATTGAGTCCAAAACTTGGGGAACATTATAATATTGTGGGAGGAGTCATTTGGTGAGTTTTGAGTGAAATCCAACGGCCAAAACTATGCAATACACCAATCACTCCAATAGAGAACGAAATTCGTACGAACATGAATAGTCCAATTTCGCGGACCAATCGTTAACGGATTGTGTCCAAAACTTGGGGAACAACATAATATGGTGGGAGGAGTCATATGGTGAGTTTTGAGCGAAATCGAATGGCTAAAACTACGCAATCCACCAACCACTCCATTTCAGAACGAACTTTGCACGAACCTGAATTGTCCGATTTCATGGACCAATCGATATCGGATAGAGTCCAAAACTTGGGGAACAAAGTAATGTTGTGGGAGGACTCATTTGGTGAGTTTTGAGTGAAATCCAACCTCTAGAACTACGCAATACACCAACCACTCCATTTCACAAAGCACTTTGTACGAACCTGAATTATCCAATTTCATGGACCAGTCGATATCGGATTGGGCCCAAAACTTGGGGAACAACATAATATGGTGGGAGGAGTCATACGGTGAGTTTTGAGCGAAATCCAATGGTTAAAACTGTGCAATAAAACAGCCACTCCCTTTTATAACGTACTTCTTACGAACCTGAATTGTCCGATTTCATGGACCAATCGACATCGGATTGAGTCCAAAACTTGGGGAACATCATAATGTTGTGGGAGGAGTCATTTTGTGAGTTTGGAGTGAAATCCAATGGCTAAAACAATGCAACACACCAACCACTCCATTAAAGAACGAACTTCGTACGAAAATGAATTGTCCAATCGACATCGTATTGAGTCCAAAACTTGGGGAACATCATAATACTGTGGGAGGAGTCATTTGGTGGGTTTTAAGTGAAATCCAATTTTCAAAACTATGAAATAAACCAACCACTCCATTAGAGAACGAACTTCGTACGAACTTGAATAGTCCAACTTCTTGGACCAATCGATATCGGATTGAGCCCAAAACTTGGGGAACAACGTAATATGGTGGGGGGAGTCATTTGGTGGGTTTTTCGTGAAATCCAATGGCTAGAACTATGCAATACACCAACCGCTCCAGTTCGTAACGAACTTCGTACAAACCTGAATTGTACAATTTCAGGGACCAATCGATATCGGATTGAGGCCAACGTTTGGGGAACTTCATAATATAGTGGGAGGTTTCATCTGGTGGGTTTTGATTAAAATCCAATATCTACAACTACGCAATGCACCAACAAGTCCATTTCAAAGCAAACTTTGTACGAACTTGAATTGTCCAATTTCATGGACCAATCGATATCGGATTGAGCCCAAAAGTTGGGGAACATCATAATGTTGTTTGAGGTGTCATTTGGTGAGTTTTGTGTGAAATCCAATGGGTAAAAGAATGCAATTCATCAACCACTCCATTTCATAAGGAATTTCATAAGAACCCAACCACAACATTTAAGAACGAAATTCGTACGAACCTAAATGGTTCGATTTCATGGACCAATCGATATTGAACTGAGTCCAAAACATGGCGAACATCATAATATTGTGGGTGGAGTCATTTGGTCGGTTTTGAGAGAAATCCAATCTCTAGAAGTATACAATACACCAACCACTCCATTTCATAACGAACATCGTACGTACCTGAATTGTCCAATTTCACGGACCAATCGATATCGGATTGAGTCCAAAACTTGGGGAATGTCATTATGTTGTGGGAGGAGTCATTTTGTGATAGTGCCTAAAACAATTCCGTACACCAACCACTCTATTTTAGAACGAACTTTGTACCAACCTGAATTGTCCAACTTCATGGACCAATCGATATCGGATTGAGTCCAAAACTTGTGGAATATCATAATATGGTGGGAGGAGTCATATGATGAGTTTTGAGAGAAATCCAATGGCTAAAACTATGCAATACACCAACCACTCCATTTCAGAACGAACTTCGTACGAACCTGAATTGTGTGATTTCATGGACCAATCAATATCGGATTGAGTCCAACACTTGGGGTTCTTCATAATATAGTGGGAGGTGTCATTTGGGGGGTTTTGAGTGAAATCCAATCTCTGCAACTACGCAATACACCAACCACTCCATTTCAGAGTGAACTTCGTAAGAACTTGAATTGTCCAATTTCATGGACCAATCGATATCAGATTGAGTCCAAAACTTAGGGAACATCATAATATGATGGAATGAGTGATTTGGTGAGTTTTGCGGGAAATCCAATGGCTCATACTATGCAATATATCAACCACTCCATTTCATAACGAACTTCGCACGCGCCTAAATTGTCCAATGTCATGGACCAATCGATATCGAATTGAGTCCAAAAGTGCGGGAACATCATAATGTTGTGGGAGGAGTCATTTTGTGAGTTTTGAGTGAAATTCAATGGCTAAAACAGTACAATATACCAACCAGTCCATTTCAGAACGAACTTGGTATGATGCTGAATTGTCCGATTTCATGGACCAATCGATATCGGATTGAGTCCAAAACTTGGGGAACATCATAAAATTATGGGAGCAGTCATTTGGTGAGTTTTGAGTGAAATCCAATTTACAGAACAATGGAATACACCAACCACTCCATTTCAGAACGAACTTCGTACGAACCCGAATTGTTCAATTTCACGGACCAATCGATATCAGATTGCGTCCAAAACTTGGTGAACATCATAATGTTGTGGGAGAAGTGATTGGTGAGTTTTGAGTGAAATCCAATTGCCAAAACTATGTGACACACCAAACAGTCCAATAGAGAATGAACTTCAAACGAACAGTAATAGTCCATTTTCTTGGACCAATCGAAACTGATTGAGTCCAAAACTTGGGGAACATCAAAGTACGGTGAGAGGAGTCATATGGTGAGTTATGAGTGAAATCCAATGGTTAAAACTATGCAATACACCAACCACTCCATTTCAGAACGAACTTCATATGAACCTGAATTGTCCGATTTCATGGACCAGTCGATATCGGATAGAGTCCAAAACTTGGGGAACATCATAATGTTGTGGGAGGAGTCACTTGGTGAATTTTGAGTGAAATCCAATTGCCAAAACTATGCAATACACCAACCACTCCATTTCAGAACGAACTTCTTACGAATCTGAATGGTCCAATTTCAAGCACCAATCGATATCGGATTGAATCCAAAACTTAGGGAACAACATAATATTGGGGGAGGTATCATTTGATGTGTTTTGAGTAAAATCCAGTCTCTAGAACTACGCAATACACGAACCACTACATTTCAGAACGAACTTCGTATGAACCTGAATTGTCCGATTTCATGGACCAATCGATATTAGATTGAGTCCAAAACCGGGGGAACGCCATAATATTGTGGGAGGAGTCATTTGGTAGGATTTGAGTGAAATCCAATCTCTAGAACTATAGAATACACGAACCACTCAATTTCATAATGAACATCGTACGACCCTTAATTGTCTAATTTCACGGACTAATTGATATCGGATTGAGTCCAAAACTTGGGGAACATCATAATATTGTGGGTGGAATCATTTGGTGGGTTTTGAGTGAAATCCAATCTCTAGAACTATACAATACACCAACCACTCCATTTCAGAACGAACGTCGTATGAACCTGAATTGTCCGATTTCATGGACCAGTCGATATCGAATAGAGTCCAAAACTTGGGGAACATCATAATGTTGTGGGAGGAGTCACTTGGTGAGTTTTGAGTGAAATCCAATTGCCAAAACTATGCAATACACCAACCACTCCATTTTAGAACGAACTTCTTACGAATCTGAATAGTCCAATTTCATGCACCAATCGATATCGGATTGAATCCAAAACTTAGGGAACAACATAATATTGGGGGAGGTATCATTTGATGTGTTTTGAGTAAAATCCAGTCTCTAGAACTACGCAATACACGAACCACTACATTTCAGAACGAACTTCGTACGAACCTGAATTGTCCGATTTCATGGACCAATCGATATTAGATTGAGTCCGAAACCGGGGGAACACGATAATATTGTGGGAGGAGTCATTTGGTAGGATTTGAGTGAAATCCAATCTCTAGAACTATAGAATACACAAACCACTCAATTTCATAATGAACATCGTATGAACCTTAATTGTCTAATTTCACGGACCAATCGATATCAGCTTGAGTCCAAAACTTTGGGAACATCATAATATGGTGAGAGGAGTCATTTGGTGAGTTTTTAGTGAAATCCAATGGCTAGAACTATGAAATACACAAACCACTCCATTTCATAACGAACTTCGTACGAACCTTAATTGTGCAATTTCATGGACCAATCGATATCAGATTGGGTCCAGAAATTGGGGAACATCACAATATTGTGGGAGGAGTCATTTGGCGAGTGTTGAGTGAAATCCAATCCCTAGAACTATGCGATACACGGACCACTCCATTTCACAACGAACTTCGTACAAACCTGAATTATCCAATTTCGTGGAACATCATAGTATGGTGGAAGGAGTCATTTGGGGAATTTTGAGTAAAACCCAATGGCTAAAACTGTGCAATACACCAACCACTCCATTTCAGAACGAACTTCGAACGAACATGAATAGTCCCATTTCTTGGACCATTCGATATCAAATTGAGTCCAGAACTTGGGGAACATCATAATATTGTGGGAGGTGTCATTTGTTGGGTTTTGAGGGAAATCCAATCCCTAGAACTATACGATACACCGACCACTCCATTTTACAACGAACTTCGTACAAAACTGAATTATCCAATTTCGTGGAACAATCGATATTGATTGAGTGGTTGGAGTATTGCATAGTATCGTGGGAGGAGTCGTTTGTTGAGTTTTGAGTAAAATCCAAGGCTACAACTATGCAATTTACCAACCACTCCATTTTAGAACGAACTTCGTACGAACCTGAATTGTCCAATTTCTTGGACCATTCGATATCGGAGTGAGTCCAAAACTTGGGGAACATCATAATATGGTGGGAGGTGTTATTTGGTGAGTTTTGAGAGAAATCCAATGGCTAAAACTACGCAATACACCAACCACTCCATTTCATAACGAACTTCATATAAACCTGAATTGTCCAATTTCATGCACCAATCGATATTGGAACGAGTCCAAAACTTGAGGAACATCATAATGTGGTGTGAGGAGTCATTTTATGAGTTTGGGTGAAATCCAATGGCTAAAACAATGCAATAAACCGACAACTGCAATTCAGAACGAACTTCGTTCAAACCTGAACTGTCCGATTTCGTTGACCGCTCGATATCGGATTGAGTTCAAAACTTGCGGAACATCATATTGTTGTGGGAGGAGTTATTTGGTGAGTTTTGAGTGAAATTCAGTGGACAAGACGATGCAATACACCAACCACTCCATTTCATAACGAACTTCGTACGAACCTGAATTGTCCGATTTCATGGGGCAATCGATAAGGGATTGAGTCCAAATCTTAGGGAACATCATAATATTGTGGGAGGAGTCATTTGGTGAGTTTTGAGTAAAATCCAATATCTGGAACTATGCAATACACCAACCACTCCATTTTAGAACGAACTTCGTACGAACCTGGATTGTCCAATTTCATGGACTAATCGATATCGGATTGAGTCCAAAACTAGGGATAATCAGAAATGTAGTGGGGGGATTCATTTGGTGTGTTTTGAGTGAAATTCAATTGCCAGAACTATGTCATAAACGAACCACTCCATTTCAGAACGAACTTCTTACGAACCAGAATTGTCCGATTTTGATTGAGTCCGAAACTTGGGGAACACCATAGTATCGTGGGAGGAGTCGTTTGTTGAGTTTTGAGTAAAATCCAATGGCTACAACTATGCAATTTACCAACCACTCCATTTCAGAACGAACTTCGTACGAACCTGAATTGTCCAATTTCTTGGACCAATCGATATCAGATTGAGTCCAACACTTGGGGAACTTCATAATATATCTGGTGTTTTACTGAAATCCAATCTCTACAACTACGCAGTACACCAACTACTCCATTTTAGAACGAACATCGTACGAACTTTAGTTGTCGAATTTCATGGACCAATCGTTATCGGATTGAGTCCAAAACTTGGGGAACATCGTAATATGGTGGGAGGCGGTATTTGGTGAATTTTGAGAGAAATCCAATGGCTAAAACTACGCAATAAACCATCCACTCCATTTCATAACGAACCTGAATTGTCAAATTTCATGTACCAATCGATATCGGATTGAGTCCAAAACTTGGGGAACACCACAATATGGTGGGAGGAGTCTTTTGGTGGGTTTTGAGTGAAATCCAATCTCTAGAAGCATGCAACACACCAACCACTCCATTTCAGAACGAACATCGTACGAACTTTAGTTGTCGAATTTCATGGACCAATCGTTATCGGATTGAGTCCAAAACTTGGGAAACATCATATTATGGTGGGAGGCGTTATTTGGTGAATTTTGAGAGAAATCCAATGGCTAGAACTACGCAATAAACCATCCACTCCATTTCATAACGAACCTGAATTGTCAAATTTCATGTACCAAGCGATATCGGATTGAGTCCAAAACTTGGGGAACACCACAATATGGTTTGAGGAGTCTTTTCGTGGGTTTTGAGTGAAATCCAATCTCTAGAAATATGCAATACACCAACCACTCTATTTCAGAACGAAGTTTGTACGAACCTAAATTGTCCAATTTCATGGACCACTCGATATCGGATTGAGTCCAAAACTTGGGGAACATCATAGTATTGTGGGAGGAGTCATTTGGTGAGTTTTTTGAGTGAAATCCAATTGCTAAAACTATGCAATACACCAATCTTTCCATTTCATAACGAACTTTGTACGAACCTTAATTTTTCGATTTCATGGACCAATCGATATCGGATTGAGTCCAAAACTTGGGGAACATCATAATATGGTGGGAGGAGTCATTTTGTGAGTTTTAAGTGAAATCCAATGGCTAAAACTATGCAATACACCAACCAATCCATTTCAGAACGAACTTCGTACGAACCTGAATTGTCCAATTTCATGGACTAATCGATATCGAATTGAGTCCAAAACTTGGGAAACAACATAATATGGTGGGCGGAGTCATTTGGTAATTTTGGAGTGAAATCAAATTGCTAAAACTATGCAATACACGAACCATTCCATTTCAGAACGAACTTCGTACGAACCCGAATTGTCCGATTTCATGGAACAACCGATATCGGACTGAGTCCAAAACTTCATGAACATCCTAATATTGTGGGAGGAGTCATTTGGTGGGTTTTGAGTGAAATCCAATCTCTAGAACCATACAATACACCAACCACTCAATTTCATAACGAACTTCGTACGAACCTGAATTGTCCAATTTCATAGTTCAATCGATATCGGATTTAGTCCAAAACTTGGGGAACATCCTAATATTGTGGGAGGAGGCATTTGGTGAGTTTTGAGTGAAATCCAATTCCTAAAACTATGCAATACTCCAACCATTCCATTTCAGAACGAACTTCGTGTGAACCTGAATTGTCCGATTTCATGGACCAATCGATATCGGAATGAGTCCAAAAGTTGAGGAACATCTTAATATTGTGGGAGGAGGCATTTGGTGAGTTTTGAGTGAAATCCAATTTCTAAAACTATGCAATACTCCAACCATTCCATTTCGGAACGAACTTCGTGTGAACCTGAATTGTCCGATTTCATGGACCAATCAATATCGGACTGAGTCCAAAAGTTGAGGAACGTCCTAATATTGTGGGAGGAGGCATTTGGTGAGTTGAGTGAAACCCAATTTCTAAAACTATGCAATACTCCAACCACTCCATTTCGGAACGAACTTCGTGTTAACCTGTATTGTCTGATTTCATGGACCAATCGATATAGGATCGAGTCCAAAACTTTGGCAACATCGTAATGTTGTGGGAGGAGTCAGTTTGTGAATTTTGAGTGAAATCCAAAGGATAAAACAAATGGACAAACCACTCCATTTCAGAATGAACTTCGTACAGACCTGAATTGTCTGATTTCATGGACCAATTGATATTGGATTGGGTCCAAAACTTGGGCAACGTCATAATATTGTGGGAGGAATCATTTAGTGGGATTTGAGTGAAATCCAATCTCTAGAACAATACAATACACCGACCACACAAATTTAGAACGGACTTCGTACGAACGTGAATTGTCCAATTTCGTGGGCCAATCGTTATCGGATTGGGTCCAAAACTTGGGGAACAACATAATATGGTGGGAGGAGTCATTTTGTGAGTTTTGAGTGAAATCCAATGGCTAAAACTATGCAATACACCAACCACTTAATTTCATAATGAAATTCGTACGAACTTGAAATTTCCTATTTCATGTACGAATCGATATCGGATTGACTCCAAAACTTGGGGAGCATCATAATATTGTGGGAGGAGTCACTTGGTTGGTTTTGAGTGAAATGCAATCTCTAGAACTTTACAATACAGCAACCACTCCATTTCATAACGAACTTTGTACGAGCCGAAATTGTCCGATTTCATGGACCAATCGATATGGAATTGAGCCCAATACTTGGTGAACATCATAATGTTGGGGGAGGAGTCATTCCCATTGCCAAAACTATGATATACACCAACCACTCCAATGGAGAAAGAACTTCATACGAACCTGAACTGTCAGATTTCATGGACGAATCGATATCGGATTGAGTCTAAAACCTGGGGAACATCATAATGTTGTGGGGGGACTCATTTGGTGAGTTTTGAGTGAAATCCAATCTCTAGAACTGTACACAAGACCGACCACTCCATTTCAGAACGAACTTCGTACGAACCTGAATTGTTTGATTTCATGTACCAATCGATATCGGATTGAGTCCAAAACTTGGGGAACATCAAAATGTTGTGGGAGGATTCACTTGTTGAGTTTTGAGTGAAATCCAATTGCCAAAACTATGCAATACACCAACCACTGCATTTATGAAGGAACTTTGTACGAACCTAAATTGTCCTATTTCATGGACCAATCGAATTGGTTTGAGTCCAAAACTTGGGGAACATCATAATATTGTGGGAGGAGTCATTTGGGGGGTTTTGAGTGAAATCCAGTGGCTAAAACTACGCAATACACCTACCACTCCACTTCAGAACGAAATTCATATGAACTTGAATTGTCCAATTTCGTAGACCAATCGACATCGAATTGAGTCCCAAACTTGGTAAACACCATAATGTTGTGGGAGGAGTCATTTGGTGAGTTTTGAGTGAAATCCAATTGCCAAAACTATGACATACACCAACCACTCCAATAGACAACGAACTTCGTACGAACATGAATAGTCTAATTTCTTGGACCAGTCAATATCGGATTGAGCCCAAAACTTGGAGAACATCATAATATGGCGGGGGGAGTCATATGGTGGGTTTTGAGTCAAATCCCATCTCTAGAACTATACAATACACCAACCACTCCACTTCGGAACGAACTTCGTACGAACCTGAATTGTCCGATTTCATGGACCAATCGATATCGGATTGAATCCAAAACTTGGGGAATGTCATAATATTGTGGGAGAAGTCATTCGGCGGGTTTTGAGTGAAATTGAACTTGTAGAACTATATAATACACCAACCACTCCATTTCAAAACGAACTTAAAAAAAAACCCGAATTGTCCGATTTCATGGACCAATTGATATCGTATTGAGTCCAAAATTCGGGGAACAACATAATATTGTGGGAGAAGTTATTTGGGGGGTTTTGAATGAAATCCAGTCTCTAGAACTGGGCAATACAGCAACCACTCCATTTCACAACGAACTTTGTACGAAACTGAATTATTCAATTTCAAGGGTCAATCGATATCGGATTAATTCCAAAACTTGGGGAACATCGTAATATATGGTGGGAGGAGTCCTTTTTTGAGTTTTGAGTGAAATCCAATGGCAAAAACTGTGCAATACACCAACCACTCCATTAGAGAACGAACTTCGTACGAACATGAAGAGTTCAATTTCTTAGAACAATCGATATCGGATTGAGCCCAAAACTTGGGGAACATCATAATATGATGGGAGGAGTCATATGGTGAGTTTTGAGTGAAATCCAGTTTCTAGAACTGTACAATAGCACAACCACTCCATTTCAGAACGAACTTCGTACACACCTTAATTGTCCAATGTGATGGACCAATCGATATCAGATTGATTCCAAAACTTGGGGAACATCATAATATTGTTGGAGGAGTCATTTGGTGGGTTTTGAGAGAAATTCAATTCTAGAACTACATAATACACCAACCACTCCATTTCAGAACGAACTTCGTATGAACCTGAAGTGTGCAATTTCAGGGACCGATCGATATCGGATTGAGTCCAAAACTTAAGGAACATCATAATATGGTGGGAGGAGTCAGGTGTTGAGTTTTGAGCGAAATCCAATGGCTAAAACTATGCAATACACCAACCACTCGATTTCATAACGAACTTCGTACGAACCTGAATTGTTTGATTTCATGAACCAATCGATATCGGATTTAGTCCAAAACTTGGGGAACATCATAATTTTTTGGGATGAGTCATTTGGTGGGTTTTGAGAGAAATCCAATCTCTAGAACTATACAATACACTAACCACCCCATTTCAGAACGAACTTCGTACGAACCTGAATTGTCCAATTTTATGGACCAATCGATATCGGATTGAGTCCAAAACTAGGGAAACCTCATAATGTTGTCGGAGAAGTCATTTTGTAAGTTTTGAGTGAAATCCAAAGGCTAAAACAATGCAATACACCACCCACTCTATTTCAGAATGAACTTCTAACAAACCTGAATTGTGCAATTTTATGGACCAATCGATATCGGATTGAGTCCAAAACTTGGGGAACATCATAATATTGTGGGAGGAGTCATTTGGTGGGTTTTGAGTGAAATCCAATCAATAGAACTATACAGTATACCAACCACTCTATTTCTGAAAGAACTTCATACGAACCTGAATTGTTCGATATCATGGACCAATCGATATGGGATTGAGTCCAAAACTTGGGGAACCCCATAATATTGTAGGAGGTGTCATTTGGTGGATTTTGAGTGAAATACAATGTCTAGAACTATACAATAGACCAACCACTCCATTTCAGAACAAACCTCGTACGAACTTGATTTGTCCGATTTCATGGACCAATCGATATCGGATTGAGCCCAAAACTTGGGGAACATCATAATATTGTGGGAGGAGTCATTTGGTGGGTTTTGATTGAAATCCAATCTCTAGAGAAATGTAATACACCAACCACTCCATTTCAGAATGAACTTCGTACGAACTTGAATTGTGCAATTTCATGGACCAATCGGTATCGGATTGAGTCCAAAACTTGAGGAACATCATAATATGGTGGGAGGAGTCATTTGGTGTTTGAGAGAAATCCAATCTCTCGAACTATACACTGCACCAACCACTCCATTTAAGAACGAACTTCATACGAACCTAAATTGTCCAATTTCATGGACCAATCGATATCGGATTGAAACCAAAACTTGGGGAATATCACAATGTTGTGGGAGGAGTCATTTGGTGGGTTTTGAGTGAAATCCAATTGCCAAAACTATGCAATACACCAACCACTCCAATAGAGAACGAACTTCGTACGAACTTGAATTGTCCAATTTCTTGAACAAATCGTTATAGGATTGAGCCCAAAACTTGGGGAACATCATATTATGGTGGGAGGAGTGTTGTGTTCCTTCCAAGTGCCAATATATGGTTAGTATAGTGGTACAAGTAAGGGTGTTGAACCACAGAGACCGATTGGATATCTATAAATTACTAGTTTTGAAAGAACCCTAACTAAAAATGAAAGTGACAATTTGAAAGTAGTTTTTGTGTTGTAAATGAAAAATAAATTAAAATGCAAGAAGAATGCAGCAATGAATGATATATTGATGTAGAAAGAATATGGATGAGACCAGGGATTTTGAATTCTACATTGCAAAACTAATTCCATGTTTATAAAATTAAACCGTACTCAACTACCAACCTGTTTCCAGAGTTCGTTTTACATATATATGATCAGCCATATGATGTATGGTTTTGATCAAATTCTCCTAATCTGCAACCTAATTGGGATGTTCAACTTTGGTTCCAAATTAAGAGTCATTAGCATGCAACAAAACGTCAAAGAACCAAAGAAAATACACAGCATGATGTTTGCATAGCATTCTCTTCATTCATTCACATGTCTACCAAGATTAAGCATGATGTTTACTATAACCTTGTCCAGATAATCTATAGGCAACCCTAATGGTGATTAAACATTAAAATTGACAAACAAATTGAACAATAGATTCAATGAATGAAATAAGAAGCAGACTGATGAATTGAATACTTTAACTTAGAAACGTGGATCAATGTTGCAAGGCTACATCGAAATCCCAAGCTATGAATTTAGTTACACATCATGTTCACAGAGATTAAAACAAAAATAAACAGCATGAGTGAAAATAAATTCATGAGAGCAAACCCTTGAACCAATTCCGATGTTAAACTTCCCCAAGAACCACCTTTTGCGATGAGTCCTAATGGTGGAAATATATGGACAGCTAGGGTTTTAGTGTGCATGAAAAGAGAGAATAACCAAGAATTCCAGGTCTAGGGTTGTGAAATTCGTCCAAAATAAATAGGGGTTTTAAAGTGGCTAAAAGGCAAGTTTTTATGGGGTAAAAGAGGCTGCAAGATATTCCAAAGATATCCTAACAAATCAGCCTTTCTTTTGCACGTTTTTGCCTTATTTGGCACCTCCAAATCAGGCTAGAAATCCCCATTGCTTTCCCATTATGCTCTTAGTCTTCAAACAAGCCAGGTTCGCCTTGGATTCTTTATTTGGACATCAAAACAGGTCACTAAACTTGTTTCGACCTTTGAATAATGGTCAGCTCCAAAAATGGCATGTTTTCATTTCTTTTGCCTTCAACTTGATCCTAAAGTATATACAACTGCATACTAACACAAAATAAGATAAAACGCAACAAGTTTAACTCAAAAACATCACAAACATACTAGAAATGGATGCTATAAACGTACAAATATATGAGCTATCAAGGAGTCATATGGTGAGTTTTGAGCGAAATACAGTGGATAAAACTATGCAATACACCAACCACTTGATTTCAAAACGAACTTCATATGAACTTGAATTCTCCGATTTCACGAATCAATCGATATTGGATTGAGTCCAAAACTTAGGGAACATTATAATATTGTGGGAGGAGTCATTTATTGGGTTTGGAGTGAAATCCAATATCTAGAACTATGCAATACACCAACCACTCCATTTCAGAACGAGCTTCGTACGAATCTGAATTGTCCAATTTCATGGACCAATCGATATCGGATTGAATCCAAAACTTGGGGAACATCATAATATATGGTGGGAGGGGTCATTTGATCGATTTTGAGAGAAATCCAATATCAAGAATTACACAATACACTAACCACTCCATTTCACAATGAACTTCATACGAACTTTAATTGTCCAATTTCACGGACCAATCAATATCGGATTGAGTCCAAATCTTGGGCAACATCAAAATGTTGTGGGAGGAGTCATTTGGTGAGTTTTGAGTGAAATCCAATTTCCAAAACTATGCAATACACCAACCACTCGATTAGAGAACGAACTTCGTACGAACATGAATAGCCCAATTTCTTAGACTAATCGATATAAGATTGAGCCCAAAACTTGGGGAACATCATAATATGGTGGGAGGAGTCATATGGTGAGTGTTGAGCGAAATCCAATGACTAAAACTATACAATACACCAACCACTCCATTTCAGAACGCACTTCCTACAAACCTGAACTGTTCGATTTCATGGACCAATCGATATCGGATTGGGTCCAAGACTTGGGAAACGTCATAATATTGTGGGAGGAGTCATGTGGTTGGTTTTGAGTGAAATCCAATCTCTAGAACTACGCAATACACCAACCCCTCCATTTCAGAACGAACTTCGTATGAACACGAATTGTCCAATTTCCTGGACCAATCGATATTGGATTGAGTCGAAAACTTGGGGAACATCATAATATATGGTGGGAGGGGCCATTTGATAGATTTTGAGAGAAATCCAATCTCTAGAACAACAAAATACACCAACCACTCCATTTCAGAATGAACTTTGTACGAACCTGAATTGTCCAATTTCATGGACATTGGATTGAGTCCAAAACTTGGGGAATATCATAATGTTGAGGGGGAGCCATTTGGTGGGTTTTGAGTGAAATCCAATCACTAGAACTATACAATACACTAACCACTCCATTTTAGAACGAACTTCGTATGAACCTGAATTCTCTAATTTCATGGACCAATCGACATCAGATTGAGTCCAAAACTTTGGGAACATCATAATGTTGTGGTGGAGTCATTTTGCGAGTTTTGAGTGAAATCCAATCGCTAAAACAATGCAATACGCCAATCAGAACATTTCAGAACGAACTTCGTACGAACATGAATTGTCCAATTACATAAACCAATCGATATCGGATTGAGTCCAAAACTTGGGAACATCATAATATGGTGGGAGGAGTCATTTGGTGCGGTTTGATTGAAATCCAATGGCTAAAACTATGCAATACACCAACCACTGCATTTCATAACGAACTTCGTACGAACATGATCCAATTTCAAGGACCAATCGATATCGGATTAAATCCAAAACTTGGGGAACACCATAATATTGTCGGAGGAGTCATTTAATGGGTTTTGAGTGAAATCCAATTGCAAAAACTATGAAATACAGCAACCACTCCATTGGAGAACGAACTTCATACGAACATGAATAGTCCAATTTCTTGGGCCAATCGATGTCGGATTGAGCCCAAAGCATGGGGAACAACATAATATGGTGGGAGGGGTCATTTGGGGAGTTTTGAGGTAAATCCAATGTTTAAAACTAGGCAATACACCAACCACTCCATTTCAGAACGCACATTGTACGAAACTGAATTATCTGATTTCATGAACCAATCGATATCGGATTGTGACCAAAACTTGGGGAACATCGTAATATTGTGGAAGGAGTCATTTGGTGGGTTTTGAGTGCAATCCAAGGGCCAAAACTATGCAATACACCAACCGGTCCATTAGAGAACGAACTTCATACGAACATGAATAGTCCAATTTCTTGGACCAGTCGATATCAGATTCAGCCCAAAACATAGGGAACATCATAATATGGTGGGAGGAGTCATACGGTGAGTTTTGAGCGAAATCCAATGGGTAAAACTATCCAGTACACCAACCACTCCATTTCATAATGAACTTCGTATGAACCTGAACTGTCCGATTTCTTGGACAAATCGATATCGGATTGAGTCCAAAACTTGGGGAACATCATAAAGTTGTGGGAGGAGTCATTTGGTGAGTTTTGAGTGGAATCCAAATGCCAAAACTATGCAATACACCAACCACTCCATTTCAGAATGAACTTCGTACGAACCTGAATTGTCCGATTTCATGGGCCAATCGATATCAGATTGAGTCCAAAACTTGGGGAACATGATAATGTTGTGGGAGGAGTCATTTGGTGGGTCGTTAGAGAAATCCAATCTCTAGAACTATACAGTACACCAACCACTCCACTTCATAACGAACTTCGTCCGAACCTGAATTGTCCAATTTCGTGGACCAATCGATATTGGATCGAGTCCAAAACTTGGGGAACATCATAATATGGTGGGAGGAGTCATTTGTTGAATTTCGAATCAAATCCAATTTCTAGAGCTATGCAATACACCAACCACTCTATTTCATAACGAACTTTGTATGAACCTGAATTGTCCAATTTCATGGACCAATCGATATCGGATTGAGTCCAAAACTTTGGGAACAACATAATATTTTGGCAGGAGGCATTTGGTGAGTTTTGAGTGAAATCCAAGGGCTAAAACTTTGCAACTTACCAACCATTCCATTTCATAACGAACTTCGTGCAAACTTGAATTGTCCAATTTCTTGGACCAATCGATATCGGCTTGAGCCCAAAACTTGGGGAATATCATAATATTATGGGAGTAGTCATTTGGTGGGTTTTGAGTGAAATCCAATATCTATAACTACACAATACACCAACCGCTCGATTTCTGAACGAACTTTGTACGAACCTGAATTGTCCAATTTCATGGACCAATAGATATCCTATTGAGTCCAAAACTTGGGGAACATCATAATATGGTGGGAGGTATCATTTGGTGTGTTTTGAGTGAAATCCGATTGCCAAAACTATGCAATACACCAACCACTCCAGTTCAGAACGAACTTCGTACGAACTGAATTGTCCAATTTCATGGACCAATCGGTATCAGATCGAGTCCAAAACTTGGGGAACGTCATAATATGGTGGGAGGAGTCATTTGGTGAATTTGAAGTGAAATCCAATTTCTAGAACTATGCAACACACCGACCACTCCATTTCATAAGGAACTTCGTAAGAACCTGAATTGTCCAATTTCATGGACCAATCGATATCGGATCGAGTCCAAAACTTTGGGAACATCATAATATGGTGGCAGGAGGAATTTGGTGAGTTTTGAGTAAAATCCAATGGCTAAAACTTTTCAATTTACCAACCATTCCATTTCAAAACGAACTTCGTGCAAACCTGAATTGTCCAATTTCCTGGACCAATCGATATCGGCTTGAGCCCAAAACTTGGGGAACATCATAATATGGTGGGAGGAGTCATATGGTGAATTTTGAGCGTAATCTAATGGCTAAAACTATGAAATACTCCAACCACTTGTTTTCAGAACGAACTTCATACGAACCTGAATTGTCCAATTTCGTGGACCAATCGGTATCGGATTGAGTCCAAAACTTGGGGAACATCATAATATGGTGGGAGGAGTCATTTGGTGGATTTTGAGTGAAATACAATCTCTAGGACTATGCAACACACCAACCACTCTATTTCAGAATGAACTTCGTACGAACCTAAACTGTCCAATTTCATGGACCAACCGATATCGTATTGAGTCCAAAACTTGGGGCACATCGAAATGTGGTGAGAGGTATCATTTGGTGTGTTTTGAGTGAAATCCAATCTCTAGAACTACGCAATACAGCCATCACTCCATTTCAGAACGAGCATCGTACGAAACTTAATTATGTAATTCCATGGACCAGTCGAAATCGGATGGAGTCCAAAACATGAGGAACATCATAATGTTGTGAATGGAGTCATTTGGTGAGTTTTGAGTGAAATCTAATTGCCAAAACTATGCAATACACCAACCACTCCATTTCATAACGAACTCCATACGAACCTAAATTGCCCAATTTCATGGACCGATCGATATCAGATTGAGTCTAAAACTTGGGTAACACCATAATATAGTTGGAGGAGTCATTTGGTGGGTTTTGAGTGAAATCCAATGTCTAGAACTATACAATACACCAAGCACTCCATTTCGGAAAGAGCTTCGAAAGAACCTGAGTTGGCCATTTTCGTGGACCAAACGAGATCGAATTGAGTCCAAAACTTCGAGAACATCATAACGTTTGAGTGAAATCCAATAGCTAAAACAATGTAATACACCAACCACGCTATTTCATAACGAACTTCGTACGAACCTGAATTGCCTAATTTCATAGACCAATCTATATCGGATTGAGTCCAAAACTTGGGGAACAACATAATATAGTGGGAGGAGTCAATTGGTGAGTTTTGAGTGAAATCCTGTTGCGAAAACTATGCAATACACCAACCACTCCATTTCATAACGAACTTCGTACGAACCTAAATTGTCCGATTTCATGGACCAATCGATATCGGATTGAGTCCAAAACTTGGGGAACATCATAATATGGCGGGAGGAGTCATTTGGTGTGTTTAGAGGAAATCCAATCTCTAGAACTATACAATACACCAACCAATCCATTTCAGAACGAACTTCGAACGAACCTGAGTTGTCCATTTTCGTGGACCAATCGACATCGAATTGAGTCCAAAACTAGGGGAACATCATAATGTAGTGGGAGGAGTCAACTGGTGAGTTTTGAGTGAAATCCAATTGCCAAAACTATGCAATGCACCAACCACTCCTTTTCAGAACGAACTTTGTACGAACATGAATTCACTACTACAAAAAAGCAAAAAGACGACGGTAAATCACCGTCGTGTATTCGGTTTTTCAATGGTCGTGGAATCCAGCGTCATCTTTTCCCTCATAAACCACGACGCTAAATCACCGTCGTTGTTACAATATACAACGTCATCAACAAACACAAAACGACGTCTTTGTACTGCAAAAAGATCTAAAAAAGCAGTCTAGGATGAGAATAGACGACCAACTCTCTAAAAAAACCGTCGTTAAAAAGGAAAAATATGACACTGCAAGATAGACATACAACGACGAAAATTAAAATAAGACGCCGTTAAATATCATTTTCACGACAATAAAAAATATGACGTCTTTAAATACATTAGAAGACGACGTTATTGATACCTACTACGTTACCTATATAAAAAGAGCCGTCGTAAAATAAATTTTCCACTTCGATTTTTCTATAAAAGATGACGTGGAAATAGTTGTCAGTGTCATTATTTACGACGTATGTATTTATAGAGTAGACGTTGAACAACGAAACAACGTCGGTTACAAATATATGAGAGTCGTATTACAAAATTTATACGTCCTATTTTCAGAAACAAACAACGACGATAAATATTAGACGTTGTTAAATAAAACAACGTCGAAAACAAATAAAAACAGACGTGTTTAGTCTGCTAAAGTTCTAAAAAATAGTCGAGGATGAGAATAGACGACCAACTCAAACAAATCACCGTCGTTAAAAAGGAAAAATATGACACATGTTAAAAGAACAAGGCCGCAAGATAGACATACAACGACGACAACTAAAACACTACGCCGTCAAATATAATTTTCACGACAAGAAAAAATATGACGTCTTTAAATACATGAGAAGACGACGTTATTGAAATCTACTACGTCTCTTATTTACAAACAACCGTCGTGAAATAAATTTTCCACTTCGATTTTTCTAAAAAAGATGACGTGGAAATAGTTGTCAGTGTCATTATTTACGACGTATGTATTTATATAGTTGACGTTGAATGCGAAACAACGTCGGTGGCATTTATGTAGTCGACGTTGTATTTATATGTATTCATTACTCACGACGCACTTATTAATATAGACGACGTTGAACTTCTAAACAACGTCGGTTCCAAATAAATGAGAGCCGTATTACAGAACATATAGACGGCGTTGATTATGATGAGAGCCGTATTACAAATAACGTCGTTTAATTGATATTAGACGGCGGTTATAATGAATTACCGTCGGAATTCATTTCGTTCCTCTTCGTTTATAAAAGAACTTGCGACGTGGAAAATGTATGATGACGTCGTATTTTTTAACGTTCAGATTATAATCTCGTTTTTTAGACGTCGGTATTATGGGATTGGAGTCGTGTTATTTTGAATTACATGGCGGTTCTTAATCCTTCCCCGACGTGATATCCTGAATAATTGCTTCACAATAGCGTCGTGGTTCTTCATTGTTACGTTGCTTTAAGACGTCGGTAAATATGCTGAATAACTGGTTCACAATAACGTCGTGTTTTATTTGAACGTAGAAAGTGAAGAAATCACATTACAATATATTACAAAATTAATGTCATACACTGCCAATTACATAAGCATCATTCAATCCATATATCTTCACACCCATCTCGAATATTTTGACCGCCTAACTCACCCACCAGTTCATCAAATGTGTCAACATTTGGCATCCCTCTAGT
The DNA here is from genome assembly GCF_000346465.2 of Prunus persica. Taxonomy (NCBI): domain Eukaryota; kingdom Viridiplantae; phylum Streptophyta; class Magnoliopsida; order Rosales; family Rosaceae; genus Prunus; species Prunus persica. The sequence continues at coordinate 4,678,432 of NC_034015.1, forward strand.
AAATGGCTCACACTCAATTATCACATCACCTAAGACTTCATCACCAATAACATCATTATATTCTCTATTAGGCATTGATAACACTACCGACCAACCACGATGCATCGGGTCGTCAACAAAAAATATTTGTTTGACTTGAGAAGCCAAAACAAATTGGTCATTCCTATGTCCAATTTTACTCAAATCTACAAGGGTAAATCCAAGTTCGTCGACTACAAGACCAGAACTATCTATCCAATCACACCTAAAGACTGGGATTGTAAACTTTTGGTAGTCAAGGTCCCAAATTTCTTGAATGACACCATAGAAACCCATATTTGAGAGAATTGGGTTTTTATCCTTGGCACTAGCAACTTGCATGGTATGTGCAAGTAAATAAACTCCACTATTTTGAGTTGTCCGCACATCATCTTGTGCCTTGATATTGAATTTAATACCTTTAATAAGATAGCTCCTATATAATGGCACTGCCATGTTTGGACCAGCTGCTAGCCACCTTAAATTTTCTGATACGCCATGATTGTCTTCCTCAAGTTCACTTTGAACCTGCAAATTAATCATATATCTTAATTCAATCTAACATAGAAATAAGAAGAAAATTAAAAGAGAAATATGTTATTCAACAACATATACCTTGAAGCGTAGCCATTGAATGAAAGTGCTATTGTGCTTATCCTGCAGCCACTTTGTTCTCTTTCTAAATTTTGGATAAGCAGTCTTGATGTGGATCATATGTTGCCTACATGACACGAAAAATTCAAGCATTACGGTCCCAAATATAGAAGATAAACATAAGAAATAATTTAAAATGGAAACTTAAAGAATAAAACTCATACGTACTCGATATAAGGTAGGACTTCCTCCGTATTCTCCAAGACATATAGATGTGCTTGATTCAACAGGTCCTGATCAACTACGCTCACTGTGCAACCTGATAATGGCTTTGAAAGTCCAATCTTTTGGCTTGAAGGCACTCCAACTGTACTAACATCAGATAAGTGCTGAGTACAAAACTCTACCGCTTCTTCAGCTATATACCGCTCAGCAATGCAACCTTCGGGACGAGTACGATTCTGAACATACCCCTTCAGCACTTTCATATATCTTTCAAACGGATACATCCACCTAAAATATACTGGCCCACATAGACGAACTTCTCTGACAAGATGTACTACTAGATGAACCATGATATCAAAGAATGAAGGGGAAAGTACTTCTCAAGCAAACACAGAGTAACTACTACATCTTCTTCCAACTTATCTAGCTTGGAAACATCAACAGTCTTTGCACATATAGCATTGAAGAAGAAGCACAAACGAGTTATTGCATACCTTGCTGGCTTCTCCAAAACAGAACGAATTGCCACAGGGAGCAATTGTTGCATTAAGGTATGACAATAATGTGATTTAAGGCCAAGAAGTCTTGAATCTTGTAAAGATACAAGATTTTTAATATTGGAAGAATAACCTTCAGGGACCTTCATACCATAGAAAGAATTGCAAACCTCTCTCTTTTCTGCTCTTGACAAATTCCAAGGCCCAGGAGGCAAACGAGTACGTCCTTCTCCATACTCGGGTTGCAAATCAGTTTTGACCCCCATGTTCAATAAATCTAATCGAGCAGCAATCCCATCTTTATTTTTTCCAGGGATCTCCAGCAATGTACCAATAATACTATCGCAAACATTCTTCTCAATGTGCATAACATCTAGGGCATGCCTCACAGGAAGGTATTTCCAATACTCGAGATCAAAGAATATTGATTTCTTCTTCCAACAAACTCTGTCACCATTTTCAACCATATGCAGCACTTCTTCTCCGATTAATGGCAGGGGAGGTATGCCATATTCAGGTTTCCCATTAAAAGCTGCACGTTGCCTCCTATATGGATGATTGATTGGTAACCATTTTCTATGCCCAATGTAACAAATTTTGTGGCCATTTTTCAACCTGTGACTAGGTGTATCATCGCCGCATATTGGACAAGCTTTATATCCTTTAACAACACAACCAGATAAGTTTCCATAGGCGGGGAAATCATTAATTGTCCACATTAATGCAGCTCTGAGTGTAAAGTATTCTCCATTATGTGCATCATACACTCCTCTAATCCCATCCCACAAAGATTTTAAATCATCAATCAAAGGCTCCAAGTAGACGTCTATATCATTTCCGGGTTGTTTAGGACCGGAAATCAATAAGGTTAACATCATGAACTTTCGTTTCATGCACAGCCATGGAGGGAGATTATATGTAACTAAGATAACCGGCCAACAACTATATCTGCTACTTAGAGAACTGTGGGGATTGAATCCATCAGATGAAAGAGCCAATCTCAAGTTTCTCGGCTCATTACCAAACTCAGGCCATTTATCATCAAGAAGTTTCCAAGACGGGGAATCCGCCGGATGAGACATCTGACCGTCAATTGATTTTCTAGCAGCATGCCAAGTCAAACTCTTAGCTGTCTCATGTGATTGAAACATCCTTTTAAACCTTGGAATTAGAGGAAAATACCACACCACCTTCGCTGGCACACCCTCTTTCAAGATTGAATCTTTGCCTTCCTTCCACCTTGAGATACCACAAGTAGGACAATTAGTTGAATCCTCATACTCCTTCCTATACAAGATGCAATCATTGGGGCATGCGTGCATTTTCTCATAACTCAGCCCCAATGCACACAAAGTCTTTTTAGCCTCATACATAGAGGTTGGTATTGTATTTCCTTCTGGAAGCAAATCACCTTGAAGTATCAATAATTCTGTAAAACAGACATCACTCATCCCATGTTTTGCCTTCAAATTATACAACTTCACTAATGCCGATAACTTCGTGTACTTTCTACAACCAGGGTACACTGGTTGATCTCCATCCCCAATCACATTGACAAACTCATACGGATCGGAACCAAAATCACCAAAATCATTATCATCCATATCAATTTCTTCAGACACAAAACTGTACCTACTATGGCCATCATCTTCTTCAACATTTCTACTAGCATTAGTAGTTGCTTCCCAAGGTTCTCCGTGAAATGTCCAATTCTTATAGCTTTGGTCAATTCCATTAAAGTATAAGTGATCCCTTATAATTCCAACCCCAAACAACTTCAAATTAACACATTTAACACATGGACAACGGATATGTGTTGTAGTTAGAAGATTTTCTACAGCAAAGTTCAAAAATGCTTCCACCCCAAACTCATATGCCTTCGATCTTCTATCCGAGTGCATCCATGACTTATCCATCTCCGACACTATAACCTATTATCTATAATAAAGTGAAAATACAGGCAATGACCATCACTATAGCAGATTATACAAAGATCTAATAGCAAGTAATACACAACAGAGACGACGAGTTTTAAACAAAAACAGACGTATTTGGCATATATAGACGACGGATTTTCAACAGACGTCGTCTAATATAAGTAATACAAACGACGGTTTATGAAAAAACCGTCGTTTATAAGTAATACAACGACGGTTTTTTCATAAACCGTCGTGTAATCGTCGTCGTATGCCTAAAAAGGCGTCGTGTCTCAGTTTATTTTCAAGAACCCAAAACCCATTAAGAACACAACATATATATGAAACCAAGCAAGAAACCAACATATACATGAAACCAAGCATGAAAACAATAAATCCATTCCCAATTCAACATAACATAGGGTGATTAAAAGATCCGACAAAATTAAATCCATTCCCAATTCAACATAACAGATAATGTAATCCATGAACCCATTAAACAGAAAATCCATGAACCCATTAAACAGAAAATTCATGAACCCATACCTATAAGCACATTATTAACAGATCGCAAAGCATATACCTAAAACCCTTTAACAAAACAACCTAATATCATTCAATGAATTTACAAGGGGAAGATAGGGTTTGTACTTACAGGTTGGACGAGCTCACAGATTCGACGGAGCCTGGAGAGTGTGCAACTTTTAATTAGAGCAGAAGTGAGAGAGCGAATGTTATGTTGCGCGAAATCTGAAAATTTTAGGGTTCAGGGTTATAAGTATAAGAATAAGAGCCAAATATAAAAAAATTTAGGGCGCGCGAAAATTTTTAGAGCGCGCGCTCTTTAAAACGTCGAAAGAAAAACCATGGCGAAAGTTCTACAAGAACCGACGTAAATGTAATATTCCACGACGGAAACACTGAACGTAACGCCGTTTATTTTGACGCTTCATTTTTCGGATTAATTTTAAATTTATTTTGAATATTTTGATATAAAGACGACTGAAAAACCACGTCGAAGTTAAGAAATTGAAAACGTTGTAAATTATAATAGACGACTTACATATTAAAATGACGTCGTTTAAAGTGGAAACCATGTCGGATATTTTACTGCACGACGTAACATATGTATTCCACGACTCAACCACCGTCGTTAACAATTAATACCCTAAACCCTTAAAACTAAATTATATAATTTTAAAAATTAAGTTTATAAAAGGGTTTATGGTTTTACAGCTTAATATATACCCTAGACTACCCAAAAATTATACTTTAAAAATAAACCCCAATAAATAACAACCCTAATCTCTAAACCCTAGACTCTAAACCCTAAACCATAAAACTAGAAGTGATTGTATGACTCATCAAAACAATTTTGTTTTGGATGGTCATTTTAAATTTTTGTTATTCAAAATGAATTTTTTCAAGGTTTAGGGGGAAGAAAATATATCAATGACTTCATAGGAGTTGAGTTTGCATTTTTCTGATTTATTTTAAATTTATTTGAATATTTTGATATAAAAAATAATAAAATATTCTTATCACAACAACAAACCACGTCGGTGTTAATAAATTGTAGACGTAAATTGTAATAGACGACTAAGTTGTTAAAATGACGTCGTTTAAATGAGAAACCATGGCGGATATTTAACTATCTGACGTAAAATATATATTCCACGACTTAACCGCTGTCGTTACAAAGTACTACCCTGAACCCTTAAGAAATTGAAGACGTTGTAAACCATAAACGACTCAATTGTTCAAAGAACGTCGTCTAAATATCCTTTTACGTCGGATTTGTTTAAAACGAAACAACAAAAAACGACGGCTTTTGACTTTATTACGTCGTTGGAAAAGTATTACACGTCGGTTACGCAATTTGTATGTTTGTTTTTTTTTTAATTTAAGAAAACCTCAACAAATTTTTATATTATATATTATAGACAAAATTTGTACATTATACATAAATATCAAGTGTTCAATAATTCCCCTATTCCAGGTGAAGGCAAACAAACTCTGCCCATTCATTCCGGACTTCATCAATTGCTTCTTGGGGGTATGCGCTTCCTGTTTTCCCTTGGCATACTGCATAAACAATGACTATTAGGGTTTATAAATAAAAAGAAATTCAATCACAGACGACGATATTTTTCATAACCGACGTACTATATCTATTCAACGACGGTAATTTTACATGACCGTCGTTGATAATACAAAAAACGACGTAAAATGTATGAAGGTAATTTCTTCTTACCTTCTTCTCAAACCCCAAGGAAGGATCCATGATGATGTCCCTCATGAAGCGCATCACATAATACCCGCATTCGACACTGCTGGGTTGCTTTGGTGTGCCTGACAGAGTTTTCCAAATGATTGCCTTACGGCCTGGTCTGGCTATGTGAGAATTATAAATTTTTATAGCACTGTTCACAATGTTTTTGGCCTCTTCATCGACCACACGATTTCCTGGCAGAGGATCCAGAAAATAGACGGTTTCTCTCTTTGCTCTTACAATCAGCAAGATCCAATGACGGCTGCACAAAATTAATATAAAAACGACGGTTATTTACAAAAACGACGTATTATAATATTTCACACGACGAAATAAAGTAGCAATCGACGACATTATACATTTTTCACGACGATAAATAACTACCGACGTGGTTAGTAGTTTCAAACGACTCAATAAAATAAAACACCGACGTGGTTAGTTTATACGCTGTCATTTATTGAAAATCATAAAAACAAAATCATGTTAAGGAGACTAACCCTGGATTGTAAGGCATCAGGAAAACATCGTGTAAGTACCTAAATATATAAAATAATATAAACAAGTCAGCACAAAAAAACACACGACGGTTATGTATAACAAAACGACGTATTATAAAATTTCACACGACGTACTGAAATAGACAACGACGTTATAATATATTTATCACGACGGTACATACTAACGACGTGGTTAGTTAGTTAAGACGACGCAATAAATAAACCAACGACGTATTATTTTAGAATGACAAACCTCATATATACCAAAAAACACACGACGGTTATGTATAACAAAACGACGTATTATAAAATTTCACAAAACGTACTGAAATAGACAACGACGTTATAATATATTTATCACGACGGTACATACTAACGACGTGGTTAGTTAGTTAAGACCACGCAATAAATAAACCAACGACGTATTATTTTAGAATGACAAACCTCATATATACAGCAATGACAGTGGCTCCTATTTCTTCCATGCCTGCAAATTGTGTAATATCTTCAGGCAGGAGGAAGGTATCGAGCTCTAGACCAAACACCTCCTTATCAATTGTAAAGTGCAGGGTCTTATCCTGAGGCACGAGTGTCGTTTCCACATAACGAAAAAGGGATTTTAAAGAAGATGGCGCCTCCATATTTGAATAATCAACAACTTTAATAACCTGTTTAAAGAAATAAAAAAAATGACGTGGTAATTCAATAAAAACGACGGTTTAAGGAATAAAACGTCGTCTGAAAAGAATTTAAACGACGATGAAGAAACCGTCGTGGTGAATAATTTATTACGTCTTAGAAAAAAATTCCGCCGTCTAAGTTGTAAACAAACGACGGTTTAAAGAAAAATATCGACGTCTGGAATTTTGAAAAACAAATAAAAAAGGCAAAGTTATGTGAACATACCTGGTCGTCTTCTTCTTTCTCCTTTTCATCTTGTTTTTCTTCTTTCTTCTCTTCATCTATTACGTCGGGAATGACTAACTCCGTCGTCTAAAAACCACAAAGTTTTAAAAATAACGACGTTTAATGGCGTGTAAAACAAGTAAACTAAATACGACGTGGTATTGAAATACAAACGACGGTTTATTTTTAAAATCGTCGTGGTATGTATTTCAAACGACGGTTTTATTAATAATAACGACGTCTAATGGTTTTTAAAAAAACAGAGAATTCAAAGTTCAGATATGTTACCTTTTCTTCCTGATGTTTCCCATTTTTGGCAGTATCATCCTCAAAATGCTGGGATCTCACATCACCTCCAGAGCAGCTTGCTTTGTCAGACATTGGATTTTTGGGACTTTGGCTAATTCTGGGTTTAAGCATGCTTGGATCAAAATTGGGAATTAATTGGGAAAGCTGACTCAGGAAATGCTCCCTCTCAGCCTCTACCAATTGTTTCGTTCTAGCCTCCATCCATAAAGCCTCTTCCCTTGCCTTAGCTTCCATCTTTTTAGTCTCTTCTTGAAGGAGAACTCTTAAACTGTCCTTCAAACGGTCGTCAAAGCTCAGTCTCTGTGGTTTGGGTAAATTGAAATATTGCCTTGGTGAGATCCCAGCACCTACTCCTCTCACTCTGCCTGGATGCTCGGGGCCCAAAGCCATGGTCAGCACATCATTGCTGCCAGAAACAGTGACTTTGCCTTCCGAGACTTGTTTTTGCAATTCATCCTAAAACAAAGATATATAAAAAAGTAAGAACAAAAACACACGACGGTTATTTATATACAAACGACGTATTATATAATTTCACACGACGCAATAACATATAAATCGACGTTATTATAATTTATCACGACGGTAGTTATACCGACGTGGTTAGTTTTTAAAACGACGAAATGAATAAACCACCGACGTCTTATGCTTTATTTACAGATAACAGAGGGATGATTCAATATTCACACCTTTAACGACCTTGTTTAAAACATTTCGACGTAGTAATTCAATACAAACGACGCGAAAATGAACCACCGACATCTTATGCTATAATTACAGAAAACAGAGTAGTGATTCCCATTTAGACCTTTAACGACGTTTTTTAAAAAATTTCGACATGGTAATATCATTCACACGACGCAAAATATAACATAAGACGTAATAAGAATTATTCACAGTTTAATAAAAATTTAAAACAGAGTGAGTAGGCTTACAATTAATTTTGCTTTCTTTGCCACCTTTGGATCCGGGATGTTACCATGTTTGTCCTGTCTAGCTCTCTTCCATAAGGTAGATCGATCAATTTCTACCCCAGGCATGGTTTCCTCCAATTGATCCTCCAAACCAGCATATCCTTTTCGAGACAATCGATGATTGTACTCAAGTTTCTCCCTAATCTGTGCATGTTGAGAATGCACAGACTCAAAATCTTTGGATAACCTTGAAGCTACAAAGGCATCCCATTGTGCTTTCTCTATGAATTTATATGTTTCAGGGGGTTGGCTTAATCTCTCCCTGTCATTGGTGTATGGAAGGATATAATGCCTCGTTAGTGTAGACTTGAAATCCTTCCATTTCTTGGCAGCAGAAGCTAACACAGAGCTCTTGCCCCCTTGACCTACCACAAAAGCAATGTCAACTGCTTCCCAAATCTGCTCCTTTATATCCTTGGGGATTTGAGCCCATTTCATGTCCACAAGTGGAACTCTGGAGCGTGCCAACACACCAATGTAGGACTGCATCTCACTATGTGCTTGGCCAATTCCTTTCCCCGTTTTATTGTACTCAACAATTGACCTCAGTTTCTGAAGTTTTCTCTTCACAACACGAGGCATTGTGCTCATACCTCGACCAGACTTTGAATCATCAGAGATTGTTGTCGTGCTGGTTGGTTCTGTCTCAGTAGATGATGAAGCAAACTTCATCTTCTTCGAAGGCTTCAATTGAGGAGGTACCATTCCAAGCTCCTTACCTCCATTTTTCTTGGAGCCAGAATCCTTACTTTGGTCTTGGTGAGAAACCATTTTTACAGACAAAACTGCAAGTGAAAATATTTCAGGAAAAGATTAAGAACACAAACGACGGTTATTAATAAAAAACGACGTATGATATGATTTTAAACGACGCAATGAAATAATCTCAGACGTAATAAATGTTTAAAACCAAGGTAATTAAACAACGACGAAATAATTAACTATAAACGACGTGATAATTAACTATAAACGACGAAATATTTATATAACGTCGTGGTATTGATGTTCACACGACGTCAGTAGTAATATACCGTCGTCTATATAAGGATCCAAAACCCTTCTTTCTTTCTCTGTGAATGTTTGATTGCAGATTTGATTTTTCTGAACCATGGTTTTTGTTTTCTAATTTGATAAAATACAAGGCCAAGAAAGAAAGTTTTGGAATCTTATATAGACAACGGTATTTTCATATGACGTCGTGGTATTAACATTCACACGACGTAAAACAATAAGATACTGTCGTCTATATTAGATACCAACCCTACTTTCTTTTTCTTTATATTTTATCAAATTAGGGAAAAACAAAAACCATTGTTCAGAGAAATCAAACCTGCAATTAAACAAGCAAATAAAAAAAAGACTATAATTTTAAAAACAACTTTGTCAATTTTCAGACGACGCTAGAACGACTGACGAACCGTCGTGGTCTACATATTTAACCACGTAAATAAGAAGCTACCGTCGTCTTATTTAGTTAAGGTAGTTGTCTTCAAAGTTGAAAACTTTCCCTCTTTGTCTGTATATTTTATCGAACTTGGAAAGAAGTAAAATGATTTTGGCCAGAAAAAAGGTAAAAAGATTTTTCAAACAAAAAACGTATGAGCATGCAAAACAGCAAACAAAATAGTGAAAATGAAAGCTTACCTTTTGCGTGCAATGAAAGCAAGAGGAAGATTATGTTTAAGTTCAGAGACGACGAAGAAGACGAGAGGAAGACGATGAGATACTCTGACAGTGCTCTGACAAGGAAAAAAGTCTAAAAGTTTTCTCTGGGAGATTGAAATTTTTAATCGGGTTTGGAAACAGCGCATGTGTATGTCAGGTAGACGAAAAGTTGCTTACATATAAAACCATTTCAAAAAAATAATACGGCGGTTACATATAACTACGACGTATAAATTACAAAATACGACGGTACATTTAACTTCGGACGTGGTAAATAAATACGACAGTAGTGTTGTAGGTACCGTCGTAGTAAACTCAAAAATTAAAGTACATAAGTAATAACTCGCGTCATGGTAGATTATTTAACACGTCGTTTTTATTAATGTACCGACGTGGATTTCTGTAATATACGTCGATCATACCGACGTTGATTTTACAATTTAAACGGCGGTTTTTTTGTAAGGACCGCCGTTGGTTTTAAAAATTTATTCTATAAATTTGTCGCTTTCATTCATTTTCGGTTTACATTTAGGGTTCCAAGTTCTTCCTCTCTCAGTCTCTCACGTCTCAAAGACAATAATTTGGATGTCTTTCTCAAAGAGAAATTGAGCTTACTCGCATCAAATATATGTCCACAAGAAGAAGCTTGTCAACTAGCCTTCTCACTTCCTTGATCAAGCCTGATAGGACACTTAGTGCTTCTGAATACTCCTTGCTTTCCATCAAAAGAGATGCAAGCCTGGCCTCCACTCGCTGTCGAAGGAAAGTTCGCTTCTCAGGAAAATCTGCTTGATTTTCTTGGCTAAGAAGATCCGTCAGATTTGTGATAGCCTCTTCCTTTATCCGTAGAGCTTCAGAAGAAGAAGATGGGTTTCAAGAATGCGATAAAGAATAGAAATGGCTTCAGATGGCCTCTAAAGCATGAGCAATCGAATCAGTAGTTGCTGGGAGATATGATGAAGACATTGTCAATGCTTTGAACTATACAAGTCCTGCAGAAAGATAAAGGACCAAACTGTTAAAGAAACTGAAACAACGGCGGTTTTCTGTTCTACCGTCGTCTTTTCTCGTCGTCTATATTAAGGTAAGATGGCGGTAGATTTATAATTACCGACGTAGATTATTTTGTTAAACGTCGTTAAGTGTACTACAACCGACGTGAATTTTATTTTTAAATTATAAATAGAGTTTTTTTTCCCGAATTCTTTCAGCTTTAGTTTTCAATTACAAAGCGTGATAAATAGATTTTTCTTTCCCGAGGAAATTTAAAATGAGGGAAATTATTGTTCTTGAATTTGTAAACTAACACGACGCAATATTACTAACCCGAGGAAATTATAAATAGATTTTGCTTTCCCGAATAAATTTTAAATTAATTCAGTTTGAAACAACGACGGTTTTTTGTTATGCCGTCGTTTTTAACTAACACGACGCTATATTTGTTTTGCGACGTGGAATCTTTTCATTTAACGTCGTTATGTTTAATATAACCGACGTGGATTTGAATTTTTAAATTATGAATAGAATTTTTTTTCCCGTGACCTTTCAGTTTATTTTTCAATTACAGTGCGTTATAAATAGAGTTTTTTTTTCCGGAGGAAATTTAAAATGAAGGAAATTAATGTTCTGGAATATGTAAAGTTTCTTTTTTGGAGGACAGATTTAAATAAAATAAGAATATAAAAACAACGACTGTTTTTTTATTACTGTCGTCGTTTTTCATCGTCTTAAGTAAGACTAAGACGACGTAATATATTTGTTTAGCGACGTTGATTTGTTTTTTAAACGTCGTTAGGTATAATATAACCGTCGTTGAAAATTGTCTCTCTGATTGCAAATTTGCAACGACGTTAGGTATAATATTTGTAGATACACAAACGCACACACATCATCAACTTCCAAAAAATTGTCTCTCTGATTGCAAATCTGTGTCATCTGTTAAGATTATGATGTGGAACAGAGTTCCATCTGGTAAGATTTCGTAACCCTTGGGATCTCAGACAAATCTGATTATGTCGGCGGTTTTCTATATAAACCGTCGTGGTTATTTCAATTCTTGTCATTAAGTAGATCTACCGACGTAGGATAAGAAAATCAAAGAAAAAAATTGTTAACAAAAATTCTTATTAAGACGACGGTTAAAATTAAAGGTATAACGTATAAAATGAATAAATACGACGTTAAATTTTATTGTACGATTTAAAGATAACGTCGTAGAACTATACGAGAATGACGTCCATATATTTATATTTTCCGTCGTTGTACATTAATTTAATACGGCGATATTTTGTATTTTAAAGTCGTGGATTTGTTTGTAATTATACGGCGTCTTATACGAAAACCTCGTCGTGTTATTTTATGAGTAAAAACGGCGGTTTTTATTGAAATCGTCGTCTTTACTTTCTACGTCGGTCGATTCATAACTTCTGCCGTTCTTTGTTGGCATTGATTTTACACTGCGGAAATCTGTTTCAAATAGACGTCAGTTGTTTAATTATGTACGTCGTTGTTTTTGAACAGCCATTTGAATCTCCATTTTTTAGTTGTCTAAGGTTGTATTACACGACGGTGTTTTTAGAACCGTCGTCTTTTTAAAAACCACGACGGTTTTCACTTAGACCGTCGTTGTTTTCTGGTCGTCTTTTTCACTTTTTGTAGTAGTGATTGTCTGATTTCATGGACCAATCGATATCGAATTGAGTCCAAAACTTGGGGAAGAACATAATATGGTGGGAGGAGTCATTTGGTGGGTTTTGAATGAAATCCAATGTCTAGAAGTATGCAATACACCAACCACTCCATTTCAGAACAAATTTCGTACGAACCTGAATTGTCCAGTTTCAGGGACCAATAGATATCCTATTGAGTCCAAAACTTGGGGAACAACATAACATGGTGGAAGGTATCATTTGGTGTGTTTTGAGTGAAATCCAATCTCCAGAACTATGCAATACACCAACCACTCCATTTCAAAACGAACTTCGTACGAACCTTAATTATCCAATTTCATGGACCAATCGATATCGAATTGAGTCCAAAACTTGGGGAACGTCAAAATATTGTGGGAAGAGTCATTTGGTGTGTTCTGAGTGAAATCCAATCTCTGGAACTATGCAACATGCCAACCACTCCATTTTAGAACTAACTTCGTACGAACCCGGACTGTTCGATTTCATGGACCAATCGATATCGGATTGAGTCTAAAACATGGGGAACAACGTAATACGGTGGGAGGTATCATTTGGTGTGTTTTGAGTGAAATCCAATCTGTAGAACTACGCAATACACCCACCAGTCCATTTCAGAACGAACATCATACGAACCTTCATTATCCAATTTCATGGACCAATCGAAATCGGATGGTGTCCAAAACTTGTGGAACATCATAATGTTGTGGGAGGAGTCATTTAGTGAATTTTGAGTGAAATCCAAGGGCTAAAACAATGCAATACACCAACCACTCCATTTGATAATGAACTTCATACGAACCTGAATTGCCCAATTTCTCAAGCCAATCGTTATCGGATTGAGTCCAAAAGTCGGGGAACACCATAATATAGTGGGAGGAGTCATTTGGTGGGTTTTGAGTGAAATCCAATCTCTAGAACTATGCAATACACCAACCACTCCATTTTAGAACGAATTTCGTATTAACTTTAATTATCCAATTTCATGGACCAATCGATATCGGATTGAGTCCAAAACTCGGGGAACATCATAATATAGTGGGATTAGTCATTTGGTGTGTTTTGAGTGAAATCCAATCTCTAGAACTATACACTACACCAACCACTCCATTTCAGAACAAACTTCGTGCGGACCTGAGTTGTCCAATTTCATGGACCAATCAATATCGAATTAAATCCAAAACTTGGGGAACATCATAATGCTGTGGTAGGAGTCATTTGGTGAGTTCTTAGTGAAATCCAATTGCCAAAACTATGCAATACACCAACCATTCCATTTCATAATGAACTTCGTATGAACCTGAACAATCCAATTTCTTGGACCAATCGATATCGGATTGAGTTCAAAACTTGGGGAACATCATAATATGGTGGGAAGAGTCATATGGTGAGTTATGAACGAAATCCAATTGCTAACACTACGTAATGCACCAACCTCTCCGTTTTGGAACGAACTTCGTACGAACTTGAATTGTCCAATTTCAAGAACCAATCGATATCGGATTGAGTCCAATCCTTGGGGAACTTCATAATATTGTGGGTAGAGTCATTCGGTGGGTTTTGAGTGAAATCCAATCTCTAGAACTATGCAATACACCAACCACTACATTTCAGAACGAACATCGTACGAACCTTAATTGTCCAATTTCATATTGGCCTGAGTCCAAAACTTGGGGAACATCATAATGTTTTGGGAGGAGTCATTTGGTGAGTTTTGAGTGAAATCCAATTTCCAAAACTATGCAATACACCAACCACTGCATTTCAAAACGAAGTTCGTACGAACCTGAATGGTCCTATTTCATGGACCAATGGATATCGAATTGAGTCCAAAGCTTGGGGAACATCATAATATTGTGGGAGGAGTCATTTGGTGGGTTTTGAATGAAATCCAATCTCTAGAACTATACAATACACCAACCACTCCATTTCAGAACGAACTTTGTACGAACATGAATTGTCCTATTTCATGGACCAATCGATACTGGATTGAGTCCAAGACTTGGGGAATGTCATAATATTGTGGTAGGAGTCATTTGGTTGGTTTTAAGTGAAATCCAATCTCTGGAACTGTACAATACACCAACCACTCAATTTCGTAACGAGCTTTGTACGAACCAGAATTGCCTAATCTCCTGGACCAATTGATGTCGGATTGTGTCCAAAACTTAGGGAACATCATCATCTAGTGGGAGGAGTCATTTGTCAGGTTTTTAGTGAAATCCAATCTCTAGAACTATACAATACACCAACCACTACATTTCAGAACGATCTTCGTACGACCTTGAATTGTCCGATTTCGTGGACCAATCGATATCGGATTGAGTCCAAAACTTGGGGCAACATCATGGTATGGTGGGAGGAGTCATTTGGAGGGTTTTGAGCCAAATGCAATGGATAAAACTATGCAATACACTAATCACTCCATTTCATAACGAACTTCGTGCGAATCTGTATTGTCCAATTTCATGGACCAATCGATATCGAATTGAGCCCAAAACTTGGGGAACATCGTAATATATGGTGGGAGGAGTCATTCGGTGAGTTTTGAGTGAAATCCAATCTTTATAACAGTACAATACACTAACCACTCCATTTCTGAACAAACTTTGAACAAACATGAATTGTCCAATTTCATGGACCGATCGATATCGAATTGAGTCCAAAACTTGGGGAACACCACAATATATGTTGTGGGAGGTGTCATTTTGCGAGTTTTCAATGAAATCCAAAGGCTAAGACAATGCAACACACCAACCATTCCATTTAAGAACAAACTTCGTACGAACATGAACTGTCCGATTTCATGGACAAATCGATATCGGATTGAGTCCAAAACTTGGGGAACATCATAATATTGTGGGAGGAGTCATTTGGTGGGTTTTAAGTGAAATCCACTCTCTAGAATTGTACAATACACCAACCACTCGTAACGAGCTTAGTACAAACCAGAATTGTCCAATTTCGTTGGTTTTGAGTGAAATCCAATCTCCAAAACTATACAATACCCCAACCACCCCATTTCAGAACGAACTTCGTGCAAACCTGAATTGTCCAATTTCCGGGAACAATTTATATCGGATTGAGTCCAAAACTTGGGGAACATCATAACGTTGTGGGAGGAGTCATTTGGTGAGTTTTGAGTGAAATCCAATTGCCAAAACTGTACAATACACCAACCATTCCATTTAAGAACGAACTTCGTACGAACTTGACTTGTCTAATGTCATGGACCAATCGAAAAGGGATTGAGTCCAAAACTTGGGGAACATCATAATATTGAGGGAGGAGTCATTTGGTTTTTTTTGAGTGAAATCTAATCTCTAGAACTATACAATACACCAACCACTCAATTTCATAACGAACTTTGTACGAACCTGAATTGTCCAATTTCATAGACCAATCAATATCGGATTGAGTCCAAAACTTGGGGAACATCATATTATATGGCGGGAGGAGTCATTTGGGGAGTATTGAGTGAAATCCAATTGGCAAAACCTTGCAATACACCAATCACTCGATTAAAGAACGAACTTCATACGAACATGAACAGTCCAACTTCTTGGACTAATCGATATCGGATTGAGCCCAAAACTTGGGGAACATCGTAATATGGTGGGGGAAGTCATTTGGGGTGTTTTTCGCGAAATCCAATGGCTAAAACTATGCCATACACCAATCACTCCATTTCAGAACGCACTTCGTACGAACCTGAATTGTACAATTTCGTTGACCAATCGATATCGGATTGAGTCCAAAACTTGGGAAACATCATAATATTGTGGGAGGAGCCATATGGTGGGTTTTGAGTGAAATCCAATCTCTAGAACTATACAATACACCAACCACTCCATTTCAGAATGAACTTCGCACGAACCTGAATTGTCCAATTTTATGGACCAATCGATATCGGATTGAGCCCAAAACTTGGGGGGCATCATAATATGGTGAGAGAAGTCATTTGGTGATTTTTGAGCGAAATTCGATGGCTAAAACTATGCAATACACCAACCAGTATATTTCAGAACGAACTTCGTACGAACCTGAATTGTCCGATTTCATGGACCAATAGATATTGGATTAAGTCCAAAACTGGGGAACAACATAATATAGAGTCATTTGGTGGGTTTTGAGTGAAATCCAATCTCTAGAACGATACAATACACCAAAAACTCCATTTCAGGACGTACTTCGTGCGAACCTGAATTGTCCAATTTCATGGACAATCGACATCGGATTGACCCCAAAACTTGGGGAACATCATAATATAGTGGGAGGAGTCTTTCGGTGGGTTTTGAGTGAAATCCAATCTCTAGAACCATACAATAAACCAACCACTCTATTTTATAACGAACGTCGTACGAACCTTAATTGAACAATTTGATGGACCAATCGATATCGGATTGAGTACAAAACTTGGGGAACATCATAATATATGTTGGGAGGAGTCATTTGGTAGGTTTTGAGTGAAATCCAATCTCTAGAACTATACAGTACACCAACCACTCCATTTTTGAACAAACTTTGAACGAACCTGAATTGTCCCATTTCATGAACCAATCGATATCGAATTGAGTCCAAAACTTGGGGATAAACATAATGTTGTGGGAGGAGTGATTTTGCGAGTTTTCAGTGAAATCCAATCCCTAAGACAATGCAACACACCAACGACTCCATTTAAGAACAAACTTCGTACGAACATGAATTGTCCAATTTCCGGGAACAATCGATATCGGATTGAGTTCAAAACTTGGGGAACATCATAATGTTGTGGGAGGAGTCATTTGGTGAGTTTTGAGTGAAATCCAATTGCCAAAACAGTACAATACACCAACCAAACCAACCAGTCCTTTTCATAACGAACTTCTTACGAACCTGCATTGTCCGATTTCATGGACCAATCGATATCGGATTGAGTCCAAAACTGGGAAAACATCATAACATTGTGGGTGGAGTCATTTGGTGAATTTTGAGCAAAATCCAGTGGCTAAAACTGCGCAATACACCAGCCACTCAATTTCAGAACGAACTTCGTATGAACCTGAATTGTCCAATTTCATGGACCAATCAATATCGGATTGAGTCCAAAACTTGGGGAACATCATAATGTTGTGGGAGGAGCCATTTGGTGAGTTTTGAGTGAAATCCAATTGCCAAAACTATGCAATACACTAACCACTCTAATAGAGAATGAATTTCTTACGAACATGAATAGTCCAGTTTATTGTACCAATCGATGTCGAATTGAGCCAAAAACTTGGAGAACATCAAAATATGGTGGGAGGAGTCATCTGGTGAGTTTTGAGCGAAATCCAACTTATAAAACTATGCAATAAACCAACCACTCCATTTCATAACGAATTTCTAACGAACCTGAATTGTCCGATTTCATGGACCAATCGATATCGGATCGAGTCCAAAACTTGGGGAACATCACAATATAAGGAGGGAGGAGTCATTTGGTGAGTTTTGAGTGAGATCCAATGGCTAAAACTATGCAATTTACCAACCATTCCATTTTATAACGAACTTCGTACGAACCTGAATTGTCCAATTTCATGGACCAATCGATATTAGATTGAGTCCAAAACTTGGGGAACCTCATAATATATAGTGGGAGGAGTCATCTGGTGAGTTTTGAGAAAATCCAATGGCTAGAACTATGCAAAAAACAATTGTCCGATTTCATGGACCAATCGATATCGGATTGAGTCCAGAACTTGAGGAACATCATAATATGGTTGGAGGAGTCATTTATTGAGTTTTGAGTGAAATCCAATGGCTAAAACTATGCAATTTACCAACCATTCCATTTTATAACGAACTTCGTACGAACCTGAATTGTCCAATTTCATGGACCAATAGATATCGGATTGAGTCCAAAAGTTGGGGAACATCATAGGGTTGTGGGAGGAGTCATTTGGTGAGTTTTGAGCGAAATTCAATTGCCAAAACTATGCAATACACCAATCACTCCAATAGTGAATGAACTTCGTACGAACATGAAAAGTCCAATGTATTAGACCAATCGATATCGGATTCAGTCCAAAACTTGGGGAACATTATAATATGGTGGGAGGCGTCATGTGGTGAGTTTTGAACGAAATCCAATGGCTAAAACTATGCAAACCACGAACCACTCCATTTCAGAACGAATTTTGCACGAACCTGAATTCTCCGATTTCATGCACCAATCGATATCGGATTGCGTCCATAACTAGGGGAACATCGTAATATTGTGGGAGGAGTCATTTTGTGAGTGTTCAGTGAAATTCAGTGGCTAAAACAATGCAATACACCAACCACTCCATTTCAGAACAAATTTCGTACGAACCTGAATTGTCCGATTTCAAGTTCCAAACGATGTCGGATTGAGTCCAAAATTTGCGAAACACCATAATATTGTGGGAGGAGTCATTTGGTGGGTTTTAAGTAAAATCCAATTGCCAAAAGCATGCAACACACCAACCACTCCATTTCAGAACGAACTTCGTACGAACCTGAATTGTCCGATTTCGTGCACTAATCAAAATCGGATTGAGTCCAGAACTTGGGGAACATCATAATATGGTGGGAGGAGTGATTTGGTGAGTTTTGAGTGAAATTCAAAGGCTAAAACTATGCAATTTTCCAACCATTCCATTTCATAACGAACTTCGTATGAACCTGAATTATCCAATTTCGTGGACCAATCGATATCGGATTGACTCCAAAACTTGGGGAACATCATAAGCTTGTGGGAGGAGTCATTTGGTGTGTTTTGAGTGAAATCCAATTGCGAAAACTATGCAATAAACTAACTACTTCACTGGGGAACGAACTTCGAACAAACATGAGTAGCCCAATTTCGTGGACCAATCGATATCGGATTAAGCCTAAAACTTGGTGAACATCATAATTTGGTGGGAGGAGTCATACGGTGAGTTTTGAGCGAAATCCAATGGCTAAAACTATATGATAAACCAACCACTCCATTTCATAACGAACATCTTACGAACCTGAATTCTTCGATTTCATGGATCAATCGATATCGGATTGAGTCCAAAACTTTGGGAACATCATAATATTATGGGAGTCATTTGGTGGGTATTGAGTGAAATCCAATCTGTAGAACTATGCAATAGACCAACCACTTCATTTCAGACCGAACTTCGTACGAACCCGAATTGTCCAATTTCATGGAGCAATCGCTATCGGATTGTGTCCAAAACTTGGGGAACAACAAAATATGGTTGAGGGAGTCTTTTGGTGAGTTTTGGGTGAAATCCAATTGACAAAACTATGCAATACACTGACCACTCCAATAGAGAACGAACTTCGTACGAACATGAAGAGTCCAATTTCTTGGACCAATCGATATCGGATTGAGCCCAAAACTTGGAGAACTTCATAATATAGTGGGAGGAGTCATATGGTGAGTTTTGAGCAAAATCCAGTGGCTAAAACTATGCCATAAACCAACCAATCCATTTCATAACGAACTTCTTACGAACCTGAATTGTCCAATTTCATGGACCAATGGATATAAGATTGAGTCCAAAACTTGGGAAACAACATAATACGGTGGGAGGAGTTATTTGGTGAGTTTTGAGTGAAATCCAATGGATAAAACTACGCAATACACCAACCATTCCATTTCAGAAAGAATTTCGTACGAACCTGAATTGTCCAATTTCGTACGAACCTGAATTGTCCAATTTCGTGGACCAATCGATATCGGATTGAGTCCAAACCTTTGGGAACATAATAATGTTGTGGGAGGAGCCCTTTGGTGAGTTTTGAGTGAAATCCAATGGCTAAAACTATGCAATACACGAACCGCTCCATTTCAGAACGAACTTCGTACAAACCTGTATGTTCCAATTTCGTGGACCAATCGATTTCAGATTGAGTCCAAAATTTGAGGAACATCGTAATGTTGTGGGAGGACCCATTTGGTGAGTTTTGAGTGAAATCCAATTGCCAAAACTATGTAATACACTAACCACTCCAATAGAGAACGAATTTCTTACGAACATGAATAGTCCAATTTATTGGACCAATCGATATCGGATTGAGCCCAAAACTTGGAGAACTTCATAATATGGTGGGAGGAGTCATATGGTGAGTTTTGAGCGAAATCCAGTGGCTAAAACTATGCAATAAGCCAACCAATCTATTTCATAATGAACTTCTTACGAACCTGAATTGTCCAATTTCATGGACCAATGGATATCGGATTGAGTCCAAAACTTGGGAAACAACATAATATGGTGGGAGGAATTATTTGGTGAGTTTTGAGTGAAATCCAATGGATAAAACTACGCAATACACCAACCATTTCTTTTCAGAAAGAATTTCGTACAAACCTAAATTGTCCAATTTCAAGGACCAATCGATATCGGATTGAGTCTAAACCTTTGGGAACATCATAATGTTGTGGGAGGAGCCATTTGGCGAGTTTTGAGTGAAATCCAATGGCTAAAACTATGCAGTACAAGAACCGCTCCATTTCAGAAGGAACTTCGTACGAACCTGAATGTTTCAATTTCATGGACCAATCGATTTCAGTTTGAACCGAAAACTTGGGGAACATTGTAATGTTGTGGGAGGACCCATTTGGTGAGTTTTGAGTGAAATCCAATTGCCAAAACTATGCAATACACTAACCACTCCAATAGAGAACGAATTTCTTACGAACATGAATAGTCCAATTTCTTGGACCAATCGATATCGGATTGAGCCCAAAACTTGGAGAACATCATAATATGGCGGGAGGAGTCATATGGTGAATTTTGAGCGAAATCCAACGGCTAAAACTATGCAGTAAACCAAACACTCCATTTCATAACGAACTTCTAACGAACCTGAATTGTCCGATTTCATGGACCAATCGATATCGGATTGAGTCCAAAACTTGGGGAAGATCATAATATGGTTGGAGGAGTCATTTGGTGAGTTTTGAGTCAAATCCAATGGCTAAAACTATGCAATTTACCAACCATTCGATTTCATAAAGAACTTCGTACGAACCTGAATTGTCCAAGTTCATGGACCAATAGATATCGGATTGAGTCCAAAACTTGGGGAACATCAGAATGTTGTGGGAGGAGTCATTTGGTGAGTTTTAAGTGAAATCCAATTGCCAAAACTATGCAATACACTAACGACTCGAATAGAGAACGAACTTCGTACGAATATGAATAGTCCAATTCCTTGGACCAATCGACATCAGATTGCGCCCAAAACTTGGAGAACATCATAATATGGTGGGAGGAGTCATATGGTGAGTTTCGAGCGTAATCCAGTGGTTAAAACTATGCAATAAACCAACCACTCCATTTCATAACGAACTTCTTACGAACCTGAATTGCCCGATTTCATGAACCAATCGATATCGGATTCAGTCCAAAACTTGGGGAACATCATAAGATGGTGGCACGAGTCATTTGGTGAGTTTTAAGTGAAACCCAAAGGCTAAAACTATGCAAGTTACCAACCATTCCATTTCATAATGAACTTCGTACGAACTTGAATTGTCCAATATCATGGGCCAATCGATATCGGATTGAATCCAAAACTCGGGGAACATCATAATGTTGTAGGAGGAGTCATTTGGTGAGTTTTGAGTGAAATCAAATTGCCAAAACTATGCAATACACCCACCGCTCCATTTAAGAATGAACTTTTTACGGACCTAAATTATCCAATTTCATGGACCAATTGATATCTGATTGAGCCCAAAACTTGGGGAACATCATAATATGGTGGCAGGAGTCATTTGGTGAGTTTTGAGTGAAATCAAAGTGCGAAAACTAGGCAACACACCAACCACTCCATTTCAGAAAGAACTTCGTACGAACCTGAATTGTCCGATTGCATGGAACAATCGATATCGGACTGAGTCCAAAACTTGGGGAACTTCATAATATTGTGGGAGGAGTCATTTGGTGGGTTCTGAGTGAAATCCAATATCTAGTACTATACAATACAAACCTGAATTGGCCGATTTAGTGGACCAGTCAACATGGATTGTGTCCAAAACTTAGGGCACATCATAATATGGTGGGATGAGTCATTTGGGGACTTTTGAGTGAAATCCAATGGCTAAAACTACCAAATACACCAACCATGCCATTTCATAACGAACTTCGTACGAACCTAAATTGTCTAATTTCTTAGAACAATCGACATCGGATTGACTCCAAAAGTTAGGGAACATAACAATGTTGATTGAGGAGTCATTTGGTGAGTTTTCAGTGAAATCCAATTGCCAAAACTATGCAATAAACAAACCACTCCATTTAAGAACGAACTTCATAAAAACCTGAATTGTCCAATTTCATGGACCATTCGATATCGGATTGAGTCCAAAACTTGGGGAACATCATAGTATGGTGGGAGAAGTCATTTGGTGAGTTTTGAGAGAAATCCAACTTTCCAACCATTCCATTTAAAAACAAACTTCGTACGAACCTGAATTGTCTAATTTCATGGACCAATCGATATCGGATTGACTCCAAAACTTGGGGAACATCATAAGGTTATGGGAGGAGTCATTTAGTGAGTTTTGAGTGAAATCCAATTGCCAAAACTATACAATATACTAACCACTCCAATGGGGAACTTACTTCGTACAAACATGAGTAGCCTAATTTCTTGGACCAATCGATATCGCATTGAGCCCAAAACTTGGTGAACATCATAATATGATGGGAGGAGTCAAATGGTGAGTTTTGAGCGAAATCCAATGGCTAAAACCATGCAACAAACCAATCACTCCATTTCATAACGAACTTCTTACGAACCTGAATTGTACGATTTCATGGACCAATCGATATCGGATTGAGTCCAAAACTTGCGGAATATCAGAATATTATGGGAGTCATTTGGTGGGCTTTGAGTGAAATCCAATCTCTAGAAGTATGCAATACTCCAACTACTCCATTTTAGAACGAAATTAGTACGAACCTGAATTGTCCAATTTCATGGAGCAATCGCAATCTGATTGTGTCCAAAACTTGGGGAACAACATAATATGGTGGAAGGAGTCATTTGGGGAGTTTTGGGTGAAATCCAACTGCCAAAACTATGCAATACACTAACCACTCCAATAGAGAACGAACTTCGTACGAACATGAATAGTCCAATTTCTTGGACCAATCGATATTGGATTGAGCCCAAAGCTTGGAGAACAACATAATATGGTGGGAGGAGTCATATGGTGAGTTTTGAGCAAAATCCAGTGGCTAAAACTATGCAATAAACCAACCAATCCATTTCATAACGAACTTCTTACGAACCTAAATTGTCCGATTTCATGGACCAATCGATATCCGATTGAGTCCAAAACTTGGAAAACATCATAATATGGTGGGAGGAGTCATTTGGTGAGTTTTGAGTGAAATCCAATTGCCAAAACTATGCAATACACCCACCACTCCATTTAAGAACGAACTTCGTACAAACCTGAATTGTCCAATTTCGTGGACCAATCGATATCCGATTGAGTCCAAAACTTGGGGAACATCATAATATGGTGGGAGGAGTCATTTGGTGAGTTTTAAGTGAAATCAAATTGCGAAAACTATTGAATACACCAACCACTCCATTTCAGAAAGAACTTAGTACGAACCTGAATTGTCCGATTTCATGGAACAATCAATATCGGACTGAGTCCAAAACTTGGGGAACTTCATAATATTGTCGGTGGAGTCATTTGGTGGGTTCTGAGTGAAATCCAATCTCTAGAACTATACAATACACCAACCACTCCATTTCATAACGTACTTCGTACGAACCTGAATTGTCCAATTGTATGGACCAATCGATATAGGTTTGAGTCCAAAACATGGGGAACGTCATAATATTGTGGGAGGAGTCATTCGGTGGGTTCTGAGTGAAATCCAATCTCGAGAACTATACAATACACCAACCACTCCATTTGAGATCAAACTTTGTACAAACCTGAATTGTCCGATTTAATGGACCAGTCGATACGGATTGGGTCCAAAACTTGGGGGACATCGTAATATGGTGGGAGGAGTCATTTGGGGACTTTTGAGTGAAATTCAATGGCTAAAACTACGCAATACACCAACCATGCCATTTCATAACGAACTTCTTACGAACCTGAATTGTCTAATTTCTTAGACCATTCGATATCGGATTCACTCCAAAAGTTGGGGAACATCATAATGTTGTTTGAGGAGTCATTTGGTGAGTTTTAAGTAAAATCCAATTGCCAAAACTATGCAATAAACAAACCACTCCGTTTAAGAACGAACTTCATGCAAACCTGAATTGTCCAATTTCATGGAGTATTCGATATCGGATTGAGTCCAAGACTTGGGGAACATCATAGTGTGGTGGGAGGAGTCATTTCATGAGTTTTCAGGGAAATCCAATGGCCAAAACTATGCAATTTTCCAACCATTCCATTTCAAAACAAAATTCGTACGAACCTGAATTGTCCAATTTCATGGACCGATCGATATCGGATTGAGTCCAAAAGTTGGGGAACATCATAATATTGTGGGAGGAGTCATTTGGCGAGTGTTGAGAGAAATCCAATTGCCAAAACTATGCAATACACCAACCACTCCATTCTATGAGGAACTTCGTGTGAACCTGAATTGTCCAATTTCATGGACCAATCGATATCGGACGGAGTCCAAAACTTGGGGAACATCATAATATGATGGGATGAGTGATTTGGTTTGTGTTGAGGGAAATACAAAGACTAAAACTATGCAATACACCAACCACTCTATTTCATAACGAACTTCGTTCAAACCTAAATTGTCCGATTTCGTGGACCAATCGATATCAGATTGAGTCCAAAACTTAGGGAACATCATAATATTGTGGGAGGAGTCATTTGGTAGGTTTTGAGTGAAATCCAATCTCTAGAACTATACAATACACCGACCACTCCATTTCTGAACGAACTTCGTACGAACATGAATTGTCCAATTTCATGTACCAATCGATATCTTTCTGAGTCCAAAACTTGGGGAACATCATAAAACGACGGGAGGAGTGATTTGGTGAGTTTTGAGGGAAATCCAATGGCTAAAACTATGCAATGCATCAACCACTCCATTTCATAACGAACTTCTTAGGAACCCGAATTGTCCGACTAATCGATATCGGAATGAGTCCAAAACTTGGGGAACATCATAATGTTGTGGGAGGAGTCATTTGGCCAGTTTTGAGTGAAGTCCAATTGCCAAAACTATGCCATACACCAACCACTCCTTTTCAGAACGAACTTCGTACGAACTTGAATTGTCCAATTTTGTGGACCAATCGATATCGGATCAAGTCCAAAACTTGGGGAACATCATAATATAAGTTGGGAGGAGTCATTTGGTGAGTTTTGAGTGAGATCCAATGGCTAAAACTATGCAATACACCAACCACTCCATTTCATAACGAACTTCATACGAACCTGAATTGTCTGATTTCATGGATTACTCGGTATCGGATTAGTCCAAAACTTGGGGAACATAATAATATTTTGTGGGAGGAGTCATTTGGTTGGTTTTGATAGAAAGCCAATCTCAAGAACTATGCAATACACCCAGCACTCCATTTCATAACGAACTTCGTACGAACCTGAATTGTGCAATTTCGGGGACCAATCGATATCAGATCGAGTCCAAAACTTGGGGAACATCATAATATGGTGGCTGGAGTCATTTGGTGAGTTTTGAGTGAAATCCAGTGGCTAAAACTCTGCAATTTACCAACCATTCCATTTCATCACGAACTTAATACGAACTTGAATTGTCCAATTTCTTGGACCAATATATATCGGATTGAGACCAAAACATTGGGAACATCATAATATGCTGGGAGGAGTCATATGGTGAGTTTTGAGCTAGATCCAACAGCTAAAACTATGCAATACACCAACCAGTCTATTTCGGAACGAACTTCATACGAACTTGAATTGTCCAGTTTTACGGACTAATCAATATCGGATTGAGTCCAAAACTGGGGGAACATAATAATATTGTGGGAGGAGTCATTTGGTGGGTTATGAGTTAAATCCAATCTCTAGAACTATACAATACACCAACCACTCCATTTTAGAACGAACTTCGTACGAACCTGAAGTGTCCGATTTCATGGACCAATCGATATCGGATCGAGTCCAAAACTTGGGGAACAACACAATATAAGGAGGGAGGAGTCATTTGGTGAGTTTTGAGTGAGATCCAATGGCTAAAACTATGCAATACACCAACCACTCCACTTCATAACTAACTTCGTACGAACCTGAATTGTCCAATTTCATGGACCAATCGATATTGGATTGAGTCCAAAACTTGGGGAACCTCGTAATATATGGTGGGAGGGGTCATTTGGTGAGTTTTGAGTGAGATCCAATGGCTAAAACTATGCAATAGACCAACCACTCCATTACATAACGAACTTCGTACGAACCTGAATTGTCTAATTTCATGGACCAATTGAGATCGGATTGAGTCCAAAACCTGTGAAATGTCATAATGTTGTGGGAGGAGTCATTTTTTGAGTTTTGAGTGAAATCCAATGGCGAAAACAATGCAATACACCAACCACCCCATTTCAGAATGAACTTCATACGAACCTGAATTGTCCAATTTCATGGACCAATCCATATCAGATCGAGTCGAAAACTTGGGGAACATCATAATGTAGTGGGAGGAGACAATTGGTGAGTTTTGAGCGAAATCCAATGGCTAAAACCATGCAATAAACCAACCACTCCATTTCAGAACGAACTTCATATGAACCTGAATTGTTCGACCTCATGGACCAATCGATATCGGATTGAGTCCAAAAGTTGGGGTACATCACAGTGTTGTGGGAGGAGTCATTTGGTGAGTATTGAGTCAAATCCAATTGCCAAACTATGCAATACACCAACCACTCCATTCCAGAACGAACTTTGTACGAGCCTGAATTTTCCAATTTCTTGGACCACTCGATATCGGATTGAGTCCAAAACTTGGGGAACATCATAATATGGTGAGAGGAGTCATTTGGTGAGTTTTGAAAGAAATCCAATGGCTAAAACTATGCAATTTACCAACCATTCAATTTCATAACGAACTTCGTACAAACTTGAATTATCCAATTTCATGGACCAATCGATATCGGATTGAAACCAAAACAAGGGGAACATCATAATGTTGTGGGAGGCGTCATTTGGTGGGTTATGAGTGAAATACAATCTCTCGAACTATGCAATACACCAACCACTCCATTTCAGAACAAACTTCGTACGAACCTGAATTGTCAAATTTGAGGGACCAATCAATATCGGATTGAGTCCAAAACTTGGGGAACATCATTATATGGTGGGTGGAGTCATTTGGGGGGGTTTGAGTGAAATCCAATTTCTAGAACTATGCAATACATCAACCAGTCAATTTCAGAACGAACTTCGTACGTGATCAGTTCACAATTGTATATCATTTTGTACCCTTCTAGCTTATGATTTGGTTATGTTATTGAGTCAAACGTGTGCTTTTAATCCCTTTTCTGTTTATCATTCAGTTCATTGGGCCTTAGGTAGCAATGGTGTCTTTGGATAAGAAAAGATGCAAAATGGTGCAAAAACGAGCAGACTGGGTTAGCAACTCATTCGGCCTTACCATCTTTCTCCGAACTTGGATTGGCCCAAATAATATGTAGTTGGAAAGATGAGAGTCTGAACTTCAAGATGGACTACTCAAATGCATCAGATTATGAAGTTGAGCCCAATTTGTGAGCCCATATACACACCAGGCTCAGGATTGCAGTTTCCAGTTGTTAAGCCTTGGATACTTTCTTTGAGCCATGTGACTCACCACAGCTTTCCTTGACTTTAGACCTGACATGTTGAGCAATTAAGGGAGGTCTGTCAGCTACTCAAGTGCAGAGGAGAGCCATGTGACTCACCACAGCTTTCCTTGACTTTAGACCTGACATGTTGAGCAATTAAGGGAGGAGTGTCAGCTACTCAAGTGCAAAGGAGCCTTGACTTTAGACCAGACATGTTGAGAAATTTAGGGAGCAATTTAGGGAGGTGTGTCAGCTACTCAAAGGCAAAGGATTCACTCAATTGACCAATAATTCACTCCAGCCGTCTTATATCACTCCATTCAGCCCAAAATCGGAGGGGGGGGGGGGAACAACTCCAACAAGCCTTCCTTCCATTTCCTACGAATTTGTTCTTTCTCTGCCATCACCAACCACCCAAACTCATCCCAAATCACCTCTTTAGTTGCCATACTCTAGACATGAGAAAGTTCTTGGAGTAGCATTAGACGTGGAGAAGCACCTGGAGAAGCCTTGGAAACCACAAGCAACTTCAGAATTGGGTTTCTCTACTCTTATTGCATTCAATATGTTTTCTCATTTTTGCTTAAGTTTCATTTCCATTATGAGTAGCTAAATTCATAACTAGGGCTATGATGTAACCTAACATGAATATTCTGGGTTTATAAGTTGAAGTTTTGAGTTTCAAGTTTGATTCATGATTCATATTCCTATTCTTTATGCTTATCAGTTAATATGCTTGTTTGGATGATTGATCACCATTAGAACTTGTATATTAGCTACCTTGGTTTGAATCAAGAGTAGACACCATGCTTTGATTTGAATTGAACTATGAATAAGAAAAGTATGTATGGACATTCGACAACAGGGATTAGATACATGCTTGGTTGTTTAAATTGTTCTTCTATGCTTAATGGGTTCCTAATGCTTAATTTAGATTAGACAACAAATGATCAAGTTAGGGAATTAGGAGCACAAGGTTAGGACCAGACACCATGGCCTAATCATACTTTAGCTAGAATCAATCTTTGAATCCGAATGAGACTTGTCACTTGACTCCTTATAACCCAGAATGGAATTGTTATGGTGAATCGAATGCCCTAGTCTCCCAATCTGTTTTCCAGCCTACAAAAGTACTCTTTGTTACATTTGTTCACTTTGCTTTTGTTTGAAATTTCGTTTTGCCTCTTTTGTTCAACAATTACAATCACTCTTGCTTTAAATTCTATTTTAGACTTAACCTCCTACTTTCTTGAATTTGGTAATCTAAGTACATAACTAATTTTAACTTCTCAGTCCTCGTGGGTACGACCTCGTACTTGTCTTGCTATACTACTAATTGGCCCGTACAATTGCGAGTTAACATTTTAACAACAAATTTTGGCGCCGTTGCCGGGGACTGAATGAAAGTTCTTCCCTGGTTATGTGCCCAAGGTTACCCTATTCTTTTAGAAGTACTAACTAACTCAAATTATTTTCTGTTTCAGGTAGTTTATGTCTAGTAATCCTTTCCTTGAACAAGTGAGGTCTTCATTCCAACGTTCGAGATCTTTGAACGCAGGGCCATCTTTGCAACCAAACCGGGTGATCTCTGAAATTCAGAATCGTCTAGAAAGAGAGTTAGCAACTGCAAAAGAGCAAGCCATTGCCACATTTGAAGGTCTTGCTATCCACACTAACCTCCCAGGGTCTTCACCTTCAAATTCGGAATCAAGTTCAGACCAAGAAGAAGAAGAGATGGCTGCCAATGAGTTAATGGGAGACCTTGATATCCCAACAATTCCAGCATCCCCTTCAAGCATCTTGCTGCCCACCGCAGCTCGAAACTATGAGCTTAAATCTTCTCATCTTAATATGCTCCCTTCTTTTTATGGTTTACCTAATGAAGATCCATTAACTCATATAAAGGATATTTTTAATGTTGTGAGCTCTTTTCCCTTGACAGGTGTGACGGAAGAGCAACTTCGAATGAGAGTGTTTTCTTACACTTTGAAAGATAAGGCGAAATATTGGTTGAATTCTTTGAAGCCTGGTTCACTCCTGACTTGGGGAGCCATTCAAAAGAAGTTCTTGGAGAAATATTTCTCCACGCAAAAAATCGACATGCTTAGGGACAAGATCCTTCTATTTGCACAACAAGATGATGAGTCGTTTTGTGAAGCATGGGAGAGATTCAACGGGCTGCTCAATCAATGTCCTCATCATGGGATTCCATTGAAGCTTCAGATGCGTATGTTTTATAAAGGACTAACCCCCTCTAGCCATAATATTGTCACTAATTTTGCAGGTGGTTCTTATAAGACTAAAACTCCAGAAGAAACATATGAACTCTTTAAGGAGATAGCAATGGAGACCCAACACACCGATACAAGAGGTAAACGTATTGCTGGTGGTTCTAATGATTCTTCCAGTATGCAGATTTCCAAATTGGAACAAAAGCTAGATGCCCTCCTTGCATTGAACTCAAGAAACCCTTTGAAGGAAGTGTGTAGCATCTGTGAAACTCATGATCATCCTACCATTTCTTGTCCCTTTGGGGCTGCATATCCAGAATTTGTGCAAGAGCAAGCTAAGTTGGTGAATTCCTACAACTGAGGTCCAATAAATGACCCATATTCTCAAAGTTATAATCCAGGTTGGAGGAATCATCCAAACTTTTCATGGAGGAATACACAGAATCAAGCGAATCCCCCTTCACTCCAAAGGCCACAACAATCATCATCGTTGGAGGATTTAGTGAAGCAAATGGCAATCAACCAAAACAATTTCCAGCAAACAACACAAGCTGCCATCTCCAAGTTGGAAGTCCAATTGGGCCAGATAGCAACTGAAATAGCTCAAAGAGAACCTGGGAAATGGCCAAGTCAAACCGTGATCAATCCAAAAAACCAAGAAGCCAAGGCCGTTCATGTGCTCAGATCAGGTAAGATTGTTGATAACAAAGTTGGTTCTGATCTATCAAATGATGTTGTGGTTGTAGAGGATGAAGATGAAGAGGAAACCACAGCTATGGAAGGAGAACAACCCAAAACGTGCCAATCTGCTCCTAAGGCCAAATCTGATTCTCAGGAACCCAATCCATTTCAATTGCATAAAAGAGATGACAAATTTGTGCCATCACATCTTCATCAAGATAGATACATCCCACCTCCTCCATATATTCCACCGATTCCATTTCCAGGCCGTTTGAAGAAAGCAAATCAAGATAAGGCTTTTAAAGAGATTTATGATATTTTGAGTAAAGTTAATATCAATTTGCCCTTGCTTGATGTTGTTAAACAGATTCCTGCATATGGAAAGTTCATCAAGCACTTGATGACTCACAAGCTCAATTTTACTCCAAGTGAAGAAGTAAAGCTCAACAAGAATGTGAGTGCTGTGTTGCAAAGGAAGCTTCCACCAAAACTAGAAGATCCTGGCAGCTTTAACATTCCCATTAACATCGGAGATAAGACGGTTGGAAGAGCCATGTTGGACTTGGGAGCAAGCATCAATGTAATGCCATATTCAGTTTATCAGGCGCTTGGCTTAGAAGGGATAAAGAAAACCTCAATTCGTCTTGAACTAGCTGATCATTCTATCAAATATCCAAAAGGTATTGTAGAAGATATTTTAGTTCAAGTTAATACACTCATTCTTCCGGCTGATTTTGTAGTGATGGATATGGAGGATAACCCATATGAAGACCGTGTTGATCCCATTCTCCTCGGGCGACCATTCATGGCCACTGCAGACACAATCATCAAAGTGAAAGATGGCACCCTCTCCATGACTGTTTTGGGTGAAACTGTTGAATTTAAAGTGTTTGATGCTCTGTCTCAACCTTCTATTACTCTTGATACTTGTTTTTCAATTGATGTTGTGGATCATGAGGTTTCTTCTAAAATTGTGCAGAAAAAGTCTAATGATGCTTTGGAAGCGGTCCTAACATAAGAAGAGGAAGATCTCTTTGAATCAGAGTTCCAAGAAGTGATGGCTGCCTTAGAAGTGTTTCAGCCATACCCACCATCCTTTGGGCCACCACTTGAGCCTCTTGTATCATCCTCCACAAAATTGGAGCCATCCATTATCACCCCACCAAAGCTAGAACTTAAACCTCTACCCAATCATCTTAAATATACTTATTTGGGTGCTAATGAAACTCTCCCTGTTATAATTGCTGCAAGTCTCACTTCACATGAAGAGGATAGCTTAATTGAAGTTCTGAAAGAACATAAAACAGCCCTTGGATGGACCATAGCAGACATCAAAGGAATTAGTCCAAGCATGTGCATGCACCGAATTTTAATGGAAGAAGACAGCAAACCATCTCGTGATGCACAAAGGAGGCTAAATCCCAATATGAAAGAGGTGGTTAGGGCTGAAGTTTTGAAGCTACTTGATGTGGGAATCATCTACCCAATTTCAGATTCTAAGTGGGTGAGTCCTGTGCAAGTGGTTCCAAAGAAGTCCGGAATCACCGTTGTAAAGAATGAGAAGAATGAGCTAGTTCCAACACGCACTATCACTGGTTGGAGAGTTTGCATTGATTACAGGAAGTTGAACACATCCACGAGAAAAGATCATTTTCCCTTGCCTTTTATTGATCAAATGCTTGACCGTTTATCTGGCCATGCTTACTACTGTTTTCTTGATGGATTTTCAGGTTATAATCAAATTCCCATTGCTCCGGAAGACCAGGAGAAAACCACGTTCACATGCCCATTTGGTACATTTGCTTATAGAAGGATGCCATTTGGTTTGTGCAATGCTCCAGCAACTTTCCAAAGATGCATGATGGCAATCTTTTCTGATATGGTGGAACGATTCATGGAGGTATTTATGGATGATTTTTCAGTTTTTGGTTCATCTTTTGATGATTGTCTTCACCACTTGTCTCTAGTGCTTACAAGATGTCAGGAAACAAATCTGATTTTGAATTGGGAGAAGTGTCACTTCATGGTAAGACAAGGAATTGTGCTAGGCCATGTTGTTTCAAACAAGGGAATTCAAGTGGACAAAGCCAAGATAAATATCATCACAAATCTACCACCCCCTTCCTCTGTTAAAGGAGTTAGAAGCTTTCTGGGCCATGCCGGATTCTATAGAAGGTTCATAAAAAAATTTTCAAGCATTTCAAGACCATTGTGTAATCTCCTTGCTAAGGATGCTGTTTTTGAGGTTGACGAGATTTGCATGGAAGCCTTTACGACTTTGAAGAAAGAACTAACTTCAGCCCCTATTATCATAGCTCCAGATTGGTCTTTACCATTTGAAATAATGTGTGATGCCTCTGACTTTGCTATTGGTGCAGTTTTAGGTCGAAAGAAGAACAAGCTTCCCCATGTGATTCATTATGCGAGCCGGACCTTGAATGATGCCCAACTCAATTACTCCACAACCGAAAAGGAGTTGCTTGCTGTGGTTTTTGCTTTAGAAAAATTTTGCCCTTACCTTGTTGGTTCTAAAGTAATTGTTTATTCTGACCATGCTGCTCTTAGATACTTGCTCACTAAGAAGGACGCCAAACCTCGCTTGATCAGATGGATTCTCTTGCTGCAAGAGTTCGATTTGGAGATTCGAGACAAGAAGGGATGTGAAAATGTGGTGGCTGACCATTTGAGCAGAATTGTGGTTGAAGAGCAAGGAGAAGCTGTACTACCATTGAATGAGACTTTCCCAGATGAACAACTATATGTTGCCCAAGTCAAAGAGCCATGGTATGCTGATTTTGTTAATTATCTTGCTTGTGGTGTTCTTAGAAATGATCTAACTTATCAGGACAAAAAGAAGTTCTTTTCCATGGTGAAACATTATGTCTGGGATGAACCTTTCTTATTCAAGCATTGCCCAGATCAACTCATTAGAAGATGTGTTCCAGAAGAATAACAAGAAAGCATCCTTAGGCATAGCCACGAATTGGCTTGTGGAGGCCACTTTGGAGCCAAGAAAACAGCACTTAAAATTTTGCAATCAGGTTTCTTTTGGCCTACTCTATTCAAAGATGCATTTAATTTTTGTGTTAAGTGTGATAGGTGTCAAAGGATGGGAAACATAAGCCGCAGGGACGAACTGCCATTGAAGAACATACTCTTTGTGGAACTCTTCGATGTATGGGGTATTGATTTCATGGGACCATTCCCATCTTCCTTTGGTTATACCTACATACTTGTTGCTGTTGATTATGTGTCTAAATGGGTGGAAGCCATAGCCACCAAAACCAATGATCATAAGGTGGTCCTGAAGTTCTTGAGGGACAATATTTTCACAAGGTTTGGTACTC
Source organism: Prunus persica (assembly GCF_000346465.2). NCBI lineage: Eukaryota > Viridiplantae > Streptophyta > Magnoliopsida > Rosales > Rosaceae > Prunus > Prunus persica. Next base: position 4,713,049 of record NC_034015.1, read on the forward strand.
CAAGGGCTGTCATTAGTGATGGAGGCAGCCATTTCTGCAACAAGCTATTTGAAGCACTCATGAAGAAGTACAATATCACCCACCGAGTCTCTACACCATATCATCCTCAAACTTCTGGTCAAGTAGAAATAAGCAACAGAGAAATTAAGCAGATCCTAGAGAAGGTGGTGAATAGTACAAGGAAAGATTGGGCTGCCAAGCTCAATGATGCATTATGGGCTTATAGGACTGCATATAAGACTCCCATCGGAATGAGCCCTTATCGTCTTGTGTTTGGGAAAGCCTGTCACTTGCCAATGGAGCTTGAACACAATGCTTTTTGGGCCATCAAGAAGATGAATTTTGATCTGGACAAGGCCGGCCATGTTAGAAAGTTTCAGCTCAATGAATTGGAAGAAATTCGACATGAGTCCTATGAGAATGCAAAGCTATACAAAGAACGTACCAAGAGTTACCATGACAGGAACATTCAACGGAAAGAATTCCCCAAAGGTATGTCAGTTCTTTTGTTTAACTCACGTTTGCGTCTCTTTCCAGGAAAATTGAAGTCTAGGTGGCTTGGCCCATTCACCGTGGTCAATGTATCTCCCTATGGAGCTGTGGAGATTCAAAATCCTAAAGATGGCTCGACTTTCAAAGTAAATGGACAACGTTTAAAGCCATTCTATGAGGGAGTGTCAGTTGGAATTCAAACTGGTCATGTGGTGGATCATCTTCCCTTCGTACAATCAAGTTAGTTAAGGGCATAATGTCTTGCCAAGACATTAACTAAGGCGCTTCTTGGGAGGCAACCCATGTGTTGAAGAATAAGGTGCTTGGTAGCGGTCGACCTAATCGCATCAAGAGGGAGTTTCTCTAATACTTTGTCTTAAACTTTTCCCTTATTATTCACATGTTCTCACTCATCTTTGTTATGCTTTAACATTGAGGACAATGTTCAATTCAGGTCTGGGGGGGAGGTTTTCAATTTTTGTTCATTTGTGTTTACAATTTTCGTTCGCTTGTCACTATTTTTTTTTTATTTTAAAAAACTTTCATACAACCAATGCTATGGAGCTGCCATTGAGATTTTCATATCAGAAATTTTACACTTCACAAAGCTTTTGCTCTTAGAATTCTGGTGGCTAAAGTACCATGCTCAGATTCTTGAAGGAGAATAGTGGAGACTACCCTAGTGAGCTATTTCGAGCCTAATTGCTTTCTTGAGAGGGTTTAAAGTGTTTCTATTCCTCATCTCTACTTATTTTCTTCAATTCACTCTAAATGATCTCATTGTTCCATTTTGATTGAATACTAAGGATGATTCTCTTTGCAGATATCAGGTGCGTGCTCTCACCCATGAATGAACTCATTGAAGTGATGCTAGGCTCTGCGTGTATAACCATTTTCTGTGCTTTCTTTTCACCCTACCCATTCGTGTGTTCCATCAGCTCTCTTGCAGCCAAACACTACAAGCCTTTTTCTTCTATCACCCTCATAATTCCCCTAACTTTGTATCTCAATCAGAGATATTTAACCTATTGTAGCCATACCCTATAGCTTAGAAATATACCAAGGTGTGCGAAGAAAAAGTTTGAAGCAAGGAGGTTGCTGCCACATGCCCAAATGTAAATTGGTGTGAATCTATGCAATAAAGTTAAAGAAGAAGTAGATCAAGTCAAAAAAAAAAAAAAGATAAAGAGAAAGTGTTTCGATTTGATCTAAATGTGAAATATAAAGTCTATGCCAGATGATGCTATGAAGTTGCAGCCATACCATTCTAAATCAATGATACCTTGCAGATCAGTGAAGAATGCAACCTTGGTATGTTCTTAAGTTAGTTGTGTTCCTTCCAATTCTTCCACTTCCCTTAACCTTAGCCTTTCATTACAACCTTGTGAAAGACCTAGCTGATCTTTGAGGATGTATTCATGGGTGCTGGTATGTATGTGTGTATCTCTACTCTTAGTATTTGATTCCCTTCATGAGATCTAACCAAATATTGTGCTTCTATTTCATATACTCACTTATGCTTGTTTGAGAGAATAAAACCATAGGTTCTGAGTGATTGAGTGCTAGATGTGAGAATTAGAGTTGAAGCATGTTCTTCCTTTAAGATTTGAGTATGTTTACTTTGAAGCCGTGTGCCTTTGAGCTATAGCTTCCACTTTACACGCTTATTGATCATCTATCTTGGTAACTCTATGGTGTTGGATGCATGATTAAAGTTTTCTTTCATTAGTTGTTTTCAAAGTTAGTTTTCTAACCTTTTGGTGTTAGAGAGTCAGTAAAGCGTTTGTGGGTATCGTTTCTGTTAAACCCTCAGGAGACACAACTCTTCCGATTAGGGATGCCGAGAGGTTTAAAGGCTTGTTGCATATGCACATTGCAATCGAGTTACCTACAGAAGTGGTTTAGTTAACTTCTTGTTTTGTTTTCAACTTTATTCTCTTTTGTTTTGCTCGAGGACTAGCAAAATCTAGGTCTGGGGGTATTTGATCAGTTCACAATTGTATATCATTTTGTACCCTTCTAGCTTATGATTTGGTTATGTTATTGAGTCAAACGTGTGCTTTTAATCCCTTTTCTGTTTATCATTCAGTTCATTGGGCCTTAGGTAGCAATGGTGTCTTTGGATAAGAAAAGATGCAAAATGGTGCAAAAACGAGCAGACTGGGTTAGCAACTCATTTCGGCCTTAACATCTTTCTCCGAACTTCGATTGGCCCAAATAATATGTAGTTGGAAAGATGAGAGTCTGAACTTCAAGATGGACTACTCAAATGCATCAGATTATGAAGTTGAGCCCAATTCGTGAGCCCATATACACACCAGGCTCAGGATTGCAGTTTCCAGTTGTTAAGCCTTGGATACTTTCTTTGAGCCATGTGACTCACCACAGCTTTCCTTGACTTTAGACCTGACATGTTGAGCAATTAAGGGAGGTCTGTCAGCTACTCAAGTGTAGAGGAGAGCCATGTGACTCACCACAGCTTTCCTTGACTTTAGACCTGACATGTTGAGCAATTAAGGGAGGAGTGTCAGCTACTCAAGTGCAAAGGAGCCTTGACTTTAGACCAGACATGTTGAGCAATTTAGGGAGAAATTTAGGGAGGTGTGTCAGCTACTCAAAGGCAAAGGATTCACTCAATTGACCAATAATTCACTCCAGCCATCTTATATCACTCCATTCAGCCCAAAATCGGAGGGGGGGGAACAACTCCAACAAGCCTTCCTTCCATTTCCTACGAATTTGTTCTTTCTCTGCCATCACCAACCACCCAAACTCATCCCAAATCACCTCTTTAGTTGCCATACTCTAGACATGAGAAAGTTCTTGGAGTAGCATTAGACGTGGAGAAGCACCTGGAGAAGCCTTGGAAACCACAAGCAACTTCAGAATTGGGTTTCTCTACTCTTATTGCATTCAATATGTTTTCTCATTTTTGCTTAAGTTTCATTTCCATTATGAGTAGCTAAATTCATAACTAGGGCTATGATGTAACCTAACATGAATATTCTGGGTTTATAAGTTGAAGTTTTGAGTTTCAAGTTTGATTCATGATTCATATTCCTATTCTTTATGCTTATCAGTTAATATGCTTGTTTGGGAAACATCATACTATTTTGGGAGGAGTCATTTGGAGGGTTTTGAGTGACATCCAATCTATAGAACTATATAATACACCAACCACTCCATTTTAGAACGAACTTCGTACGAACTTGAATTGTGGAATTTCATGGACCAATCGATATCGGATTCATACCAGAACTTGGGGAATATCATAATATGGTGGGAGGAGTCGTTCGGTGGGTTTTGAATGAAATCCAATCTCTAGAAACCATGCAAAACACCAACCTCGCTATTTCAGATCGAACTTCATACGAACATGAATTGTCCAATTTCATGGACCAATCGATATCGAATTGAGTCCAAAACTTGGGGAACATTATAATATTTGGGGGGAGGGGTCATTTGATGGATTTTGAGAGAAATCCAATCTCTAGAACTACACAATACACCAACCACTCCATTTCAGAACGAACTTCGTACGAACCTTAATTGTCCAATTTCATATCGATTGGTCCAAGACTTGGGGAACATCACAATGTTGTGGCAACCGTCATTTGGTGAGTTTTGAGTGAAATCCAATTGCCAAAACTATGCAATACGCCAACCACTCCATTAGAGAACGAACTTCGTACAAACATGAATAGTTCAATTTCTTGGACCAATCGATACCGGATTACGCCCAAAACTTGGGGAACATCATAATATGGTGGGAGGAGTCATATGGTGAGTTTTCAGGGAAATCCAAAGGCTAAACTTATGCAATACACCAACCACTCCATTTCATAACGAACTTCGTACGAATCTGAATTGTCCAGAGTCATGGACCAATCGATATCGGATTGAGTCCAAAACTTGGGGAACATCACAATGTTGTGGGAGGAGTCATTTGGTGAGTTTTGAGTGAAATCCAATGGCCAAAACTATGCAATATGCAAACTACTCCATTAGAGAACGAACTTCGTACGAACATCAATAGTACAATTTCATGGACCAATCTATATCGTATTGAGCCCAAAACTTGGGGAACTTCATAACATTGTGGGAGGAATGATTTGGTGAGTTTTGAGCAAAATCCAATGGCAAAAACTATGCAATACACCAACGACTCCATTTTAGAACGAACTTCGTACGAACCTGAATTGTCTAATTTCATGGACAAATTGATATCGGATGGAGTCCAAAACTTGGGGAACATTGTAATATGGTGGGAGAAGTCATTTGGTGGGTTTTGAGTGAAATCCAATCTCTAGAACTATGCGATACACCAACCACCCCATTTCAAAACGAACTTAGTACGAACCTGAATTGTCCAATTTCATGGACCAATTGATATCGAATTGAGTCCGAAGCTTGGGGAGCATCGTAATGTTGTACGAGGAGTCATATGTTGAGTTTTGTGTGAAATCCAATGGCAAAAACAATGCAATACAACAGCCACTCTATTTCAGAATGAACTTCGTACGAACTTGAATTGTCCGATTCACGGACCAATCGATATCTTATTGAGTCCAAAACTTGGGGAACATCATACTATAGGGGGAGGAGTCATTTTGGGAGTTTTGAGTGGAATCCAATGTTTAGAACTATGCAATACTCCAACCACTCCATTTCTGAATGAACTTCGTACGAACTTGAATTGTCCGATTTCATGGACTAATCGATATCGGATTGAGTCCAAAACTTGGAGCACATCATAATATTGTGGGAGGAGTCATTTGGTGGGTTTTAAGTGAAATCCAATCTTTAGAACTATGCAATACACCAACCACTCCATTTTAGAACGAACTTCGTACGAACCTGTATTGTCCAATTTGATGGACCAATCGATATCGAATTGAGTCCAAAACTTGGGATCCATCAGAATGTTGTGGAGTCATATTGTGTGTTTTGAGCGAAATCCAGTTGCTAAAACTATGCAATACACCAACCACTCCATTTCAAAACGAACTTCGTACGAACCACAATAGACATCAGATTGAGTCCAAAACCTGGGGAACATCATAATACTGTGGCAATCATTAGGTGGGTTTTGAGTGAAATCCAATTTCTGGAACTATGCAATACACCAACCACTCCATTTTCGAACGAACTTCGTGCGAACCTTAACTGTCTAATTTCATGGACCAATCGACATTGGATTGAGTCCAAAAATTGGGGAACATCATAATATTGCAGGAGGTGTGATTTGGTTAGTTTTGAGTGAAATCCGATTGACAAAACTATGCAATATACCAACCACTCCCTTTCATAACGAACTTCGTACGAACCTGAATTGTCCTATTCCACGAACCAATCGATATTGGATTGAGCCAAAAACTTGGGGAACATGATAATATAGTGGGAGCAGTCATTTTGTAAGTTTTCAATGGAATCCAATCTTTAGAACTATGCACCACACCAACCACTCCTTTTCTAAACGAACTTGTACGAACTGGAATTGTCCGATTTCATGGACAAATCGATATCGGAATGGGTCCAAAACTTGGAGAACATCACAATATGGTGGAAGAAGTCTTTAGGTGGGTTTTGAGTGAAATCCAATCTCTACAACTATGCAATACACCAACCACTCCAGTTCTGAATGAACTTCATACGAATCAGAATTGTCAAATTTCATAGACCAATCGATGTCAGATTGAGTCCAAAACTTGGGGAACATCATAATGTCGTGGGTGGAGTCATTTTGTAAGTTTTGAGTGAATTCTAATGGCTAAAACAATGCAATACAAAAACCACTGTATTTCATAACGAACTTCATACGAACCTGAATTGTCCGATTTCATGGACCAATCGATATCGGACTCAGTCGATAACTTGCGGAACATCATAATACGGTGGGAGGAGTCGTTTGCTGAGGTTTGAGTGAAATCCAATGGCTAAAACTATGCAATACACCAACCACTCCATTTGATAATGAACTTCATACAAACCTGAATTGTCCAATTTCATGGACCAATCGATATCGGATTGAGTCCAGAACTTGGGGAACATCATAATATGATGGGAATAGTCGTTTGGTGACTTTTTAGTGAAATCCAATGGCTAAAACTATGCAATACCCCAACCACTCCATTTCAGAATGAACTTCGTATGAACCTGAATTGTCTAATTTCATGGACCAATCGATATCGGATTGAGTCCAAAACTTGGGGAACTTCATAACGCGGAGGGAGGATCATTTGGTGGGTTTTGAGTGAAATCCAATCTCTACAACTATGCAATACACCAACCACTCCATTTCAGAATGAACTTCGTACAATCCTAAATTGTCCGATTTCATGGACCAATCGATATCCGATTAAGTCCAAAACATGGGGAACATCATAATATGGTGGGAGGAGTCATTTGGTGAGTTTTGAGTAAAATCCAATGGATAAAACTATGCAATACACCAACCACTCCATTTCATAACGAACTTCTTACAAACATTAATTGTCCAATTTCGTGGACCAATCAATATCAGATTGAGTCCAAAACTTGGGAACTTGGGGAACATCATAATATTGTGGGAGGAGTCATTTGGTTCGTTTTGAGTGAAATCAAATCTCTACAACTATGCAATACACCAACCACACCATTTCAGAACGAACTTCGTACGAACCTGAATTGTCCAATTTCATGGACCAATCGATATCGAATTGAGTCCAAAACTTGGGGAACATCATAATGTTGTTGGACTAGTCATTTTGTGAATTTGAGTGAAATCTAACGGGTAAAACAATGCAACACACCAACCACTCCTTTTGAGAATGAAATTCGTATGAACCTGAATTCTCCGATTTCAAGGACCAATCGATATCGGATTGGGTCCAAAACTTGGGGAACATCATAATATTGTCGGATGAGTCATTTGGTGAATTTTGGAGTGAAATACAAAGTTTAAAACTATGCAATACACAAACGACCCCAATTCATAACAAACTTCTTTCTAACCTGAATTGTCTGATTTCATGGACCAATCGATATCGGATTGAGTCCAAAACTTGGGGAACATCATATTGTCGTGGGTGGAGTCATTTTGTGAGTTTTGAGTGAATTCTAATGGCTAAAACAATGTAATACAAAAAGCCCTGTATTTTATAGCGAACTTCGTACGAACCTGAATTGTCCGATTTCATGGACCAATCGATATCGGATTGAGTCGAAAACTTGAGGAACATCATAATATGGTGGGAGGAGTCATTTGGTGAGTTTTGAGTGAAATCCAAGGGCTAAAACTATGAAATACACCAACCACTCCATTTCATAACGAACTTCTTATGAACCTTAATTGTCCAATTTCATGGACCAATCGATATAGGATTGAGTCCAAAACTTGGCGAACAACATAATATTGTGGGAGGAGTCATTTGGTTTGTTTTGAGTGAAATGCAAAACTTTGGGAACATCATAATGCTGTGAGAGGAGTCATTTTTGAGCTTTGAGAGAAATCCAATGGCTAAAACAATACAATACACAAAGCACTCCATTTCAGAACGAACTTCGTACGAAACTGAATTTTCCAATTTCATGGACCAATCGATATCGGATTGACTCCAAAACTTGAGGAACATCATAATATAATGGGAAGAATCATTTGGTGGGTTTTGAGTGAAACCAATCTCTAGAACAATACAATACACCAACCACCCCATTTCAGAACGAACTTCGTACGAACATGAATTGTCCAATTTCATGGACCAATCGATGTCAGATTGGGTCCAAAACTTGGGGAACATCATAATATTGTTGGAGGAGTCATTTGGTGGGTTTTGAATGCAATCCAATCTCTATAACTATACAACACACCAACCATTCCATTTCAGAACGAACTTCGTACGAACCTGAATTGTCCGATTTCATGGACCAATCGATTTCGGACTGAGTTCAAAACTTGGGGAACATCATAATATATGGTGGTGGAGTCATTTGGAGAGTTTTGAGACAAATCCAATGGCTAAAACTATGCCATACACTAACCTCTCCATTTCAGAACGAACTTCGTACGAACCTGAATTGTCCAATTTCGTGGACCAATTGATATCGGATTGAGTGCAAAACTTGGGGAACATCATAATTTAGTGTGAGTAGTCATTTGGTGGCTTTTGGGTGAAATCCAATTTCTAGAACTATGCAATACACCAACCACTCCATTTCAGAACGAACTTCGCACGAACCTGAATTGTCGAATTTCAAGGACCAATAGATAACGGATTGAGTCCAAAACTTGGGGAGCATCATAATATATGGTGGGATTAGTCATTTGGTGCTTTTTGAATGAAATCTAATGGCTGAAACTGTGTAATACACCAATCACTCGATTTCATAACGAACTTCTGACGAACCTGAATTGTCCGATTTCATGGACCTGTCGGTATCGGATTGAGCCCAAACTTGGGGAACATCAAAATATTGTGGGAGGAGTCATTGGTGAGTTTTGAGTGAAATTCAATTGCCAAAACTATGCAATACACCAACCACTCCATTTCAGAATGAACTTCTTACGAACTTGAATTGTCCGATTTCATTGACCAATCAATATCGGACTGAGTCCAAAACATGGGGAACATCATAATATATGGTGGGAGGAGTCATTTGGTAAGTTTTGAGTGAAATTCAATTGCGAAAACTATGCAATACACAAACCACTCCATTTCAGAACGAACTTCATACGAACCTGAATTGTCCGATTTCAAGGACCAATCAATATCGGATTGAGTCCAAAACTTGGGGAACATCATAATTTTGTGGGAGAAGTCAATTGGTGAGTTTTGAGTGAAATCGAATCTCTAAAACTTGGGGAACATCATAATGTTGTCGGAGGAATCATTTTGTGAGATTTGGTGAAATCCATTAGCCAAAACTATGCAATACACCAACCACTCCATTTCAGAATGATCTTCTTACGAACTTGAATTGTCCGATTTCATGGACCAATCGATATGGGACTGAGTCCAAAACTTAAGGAACATCATAATACTGTGGGAAGTGTCATTTTGTGAGTTTTGAGTGAAATCGAATCTCTGGAACTGTGCAATACACCAACCACTCCATTTCAGAACGAACTTCTTACGAACTTGAATTGTCCAATTCATGGACCTATCGATATCGGACTGAGTCCAAAACATGGGTAACATCATAATATAATGGAAGGAGTCATTTGGTGGGTTTTGAGTGAAATCCAATCTCTAGACATATGCATCACACCAACCACTCCATTTCAGAACAAACTTCGTACAAACATTAATTATCCAATTTCATGGACCAATCGATATCAGATTGAGTCCAAAACTTGGGGAACATCATAATGTTGTGAGAGGAGTCATTTGGTCTGTTCTGATTGAAATCCAATCTCTAGAGCTATGCAACACACCAACCCCTCCATTTCAGAACCAACTTCGTACAAAACTTGGGGAACATCATAATGTTGGGGGAGGAGTCATTTGGTGAGTTTTGAGTGAAATCCAATCTCTAGAACTATGCAATACACCAACCACTCCATTTCAGAATAAACTTCGTACGAACCTAGAGTGTCCAATTTCACGGAACAATCAATATCGGATTGAGTCCAAAACTTGGGGAACATCATAATGTAGTGGGAGGATTCAGTTGGTGATTTTTGAGTGAAATCCAATTGCCAAAACTATGCAATACACCAACCATTCCATTTCAGAACGAACTCTTTCCGAACCTGAATTGTCCGATTTCATGGACCAATCGATATCGTACTGTGTCCAAAACTTGGGGAACATCATAATGTTGGGGGAGGAGTCATTTGGTGAGTTTTGAGTGAAATCCAATCTCTGGAACTATGCAGTACACCAACCACTCCATTTAATAACGAACTTCTTACGAACCTGAATTGTCCGATTTCGTAGACCTATCGATATCAGACTGAGTTCAAAACTTGGGGAACATCGTAATATTGTGGGACGAGTCATTGGTGAGTTTTGAGTGAAATCCAATCTCTAAAACTATGCAATACACCAACCACTCCATTTCGGAATGAACATCGTACGAACCTTAATTATCCAATTTCATGGACCAATCGTTATCGAATTGAGTCCAAAACCTGGGGAACATCATAACATGGTGGGAGGTGTCCTTTGGTATGTTTTGAGTGAAATCGAATCTCTAGAACTATGAAATACATAAACCACACCATTTCAGAACGAACTTCGTACGAAGTTGAATTGTCCAATTTCTTCGACCAATCAATATTGGATTGAGTCCAAAACTTGGGAAACTGCATAATGTTCTGGGAGGGGTAATTTGGTGGGTTTTGAGAGAAACCCAATGGCCAAAACTATGCAATACACCAACCACTCCATTTCAGAACGGACTTTTTACGAACCTGAATTGTTCGATTTCATGGACTTATCGATATCGGATTGAGTCCAAAACTTGGGGACATCGAAATATTGTGGGAGGAGCCATTGGTGAGTTTTGAGTGAAATTCAATTCCCAAAACTATGCAATACACCAACCACTCCATTTGAGAACAAACTTCTTACGAACTTGAATTGTCCGATTTCATTGACCAATCAATATCGGACTGAGTCTAAATCTTGGGGAACATCATAATATATGGTGGGAGGAGTCATTTGGTAAGTTTTGAGTGAAATTCAATTGCGAAAACTATGAAATACACCAACCACTCCATTTCTGAACGAACTTCATACGAACCTGAATTGTCTGATTTCATGGACCAATCGATATCGGATTGAGTCCAAAACTTGGGGAGCAACATAACATGGTGGGAGGTGTCATTTGGTGTGTTTTCAGTGAAATCCAATCCTCTTGAACTATGAAATGCATCAACCACACCATTTCAGAACGAACTTCGTGCGAAGCTGAATTGTCTAATTTCTTGGACCAATCGTTATCGGATTGAGACCAAAACTTGGGGTACATCATAACAACGTGGGAGGTGTCATTTGGTGTGTTTAGAATGAAATCCAATCTCTAGAACTATGAAATACATCAACCACACCACTTCAGAACAAACTTCGTGCAAAGCTGAATTGTGCAATTTCTTAGACCTATCGAAATCGGATTGAGTCCAAAACTTGAGAAACATCATAATGTTGTGGGAGTAGTCATTTGGTGAGTTTTGAGTGAACTCCAACGGCCAACATTATGCAATACACCAACTACTCCATTTCATAACGAACTTCGTACGAACCGGAATTGTCCGATTTCATCGACCAATCGATATCGGATTGAGTTCAAAACTCGGGGATCATAATATGGTGGGTGGAGTCATTTCATAGTTTTGAGTGAAATCGAATTGGGAAAACTACGCAATACACCAACCCAACCATTTCAGAACGAACTTCGTACGAACATGAATTGTCCGATTTCATGAACCAATCGGTATCGGACAGAGTCCAAAACTTGGTGAACATCATTATGTAGTGGGAGGAGACAATTGGTGAGTTTTGAGTGAAATCCAATTGCCAAAACTATGCAATACACCAACTACTCCATTTCAGAATGAACTTCTTACGAACCTGAATTGTCCGATTTCATGGACAGATCGATATTGGACTTTGTCCAAAATTTAGGGAACGTCATAATATTGGGGGAGGAGTCATTTGTTGAGTTTTGAGTGAAATCCAATCTCTGGAACTACGCAATACACCAACCACTCCATTTCAGAACGAACTTCTTACGAAGCTAAATTTTTCGATTTCAAGGACCTATCGATATCTGACTGAGTCCAAAACTTGGTGAACATCATTATGTAGCGGGAGGAGACAATTGGTGAGTTTTGAGTGAAATCCAATTGCCAAAACTATGCAATACACCAACCACTCTATTTTAGAACGAACTTCTTACGAACCTGAATTGTCCGATTTCATTGAACAATCGATATCGGACTGAGTCCAAAACTTGGGGAACATCATAAAATATGGTGGGAGGAGTCGTTTGGGAACTTTTGAGTGAAATCCAATCTCTAAAACAATGCAATACACCAACCGCTCCATTTCAGAACGAACTTCGTATGAATCTGAACTGTCCGATTTCATGGACCAATCAATATTTGATTGAGTCCAAAACTTGGGGAACATCATAATATTGTGGGAGGAGCCATTTTGTGTGTTTTGAGTGAAATCCAATGGCTAAATGAATGCAATATACCAACCAATCCATTTCGGAACGAACTTCGTACGAACCTGAATGGCCCAATTTCTTCGACCAATCGACATCGGATTGGGTCTAGAACTTGGGGAACATCATAAAATAGTGGGAGGAGTCACTTGGTGGGTGTTCAGTGAAATCCAATCTCTAGAACTATGCAATACACCAACCACTCCATTTTCAGCATGAACTTTGTAAGAACATTAATTATCCAATTTCATGGACCAATCGTTATCAGATTGAGTCCAAAACTTGGGGGACATCATAACATGGTGGGAGGCGTCATTTGGTGTGTTTTGAGTGAAATCCAATCTCTAGAACTATGCAATACACCAACGCCTCCATTTCAGAACGAAGTTCGACTGAACCTGAATTGTCCAATTTCTTGGACCAATCGATATCGGATTGAGTCCAAAAATTGAGGAACATCATAATGTTGTGGGAGGAGTCATTTGGAGAGTTTTGAATGAAATCCAACGACCAAAACTATGCAATACACGAACCACTCCATTTCAATATGAACTTCGTACGAACCTGAATTGTCCGAGTACATGGACCAATCAATGTCAGACTGAGTCCAAAACTTGGGGAACATCATAATATGGTGGAATGAGTCATTTGGTATGTTTTGAGTGAAATCCAATTGCGAAAACTATGCAATACACCAACCATTCCATTTCAGAACGAACTTCGTACGAACCTGAATTGTCTGATTTCATGGACCAATGGATATCAGATTCAGTCCAAAGCTTGGGGGACATCATAATATTGTGGAATGAGTGATTTGGGGAGTTTTGAGTGAAATTCAATCGTTGGAACTACCCAATACACCAACCAGTCCATTTCAGAACGAACTTCGTACTAACCTGGATTGTCCAATTTCATGGACCAATCGATCTCGGATTGAGTCCAAAATTTGAAGAACATCATAATGTAGTGGGAGGAGGCAATTGGTGAGTTTTGAGTGAAATCCAACTGCCAAAACCATGTAATACACCAAGCACTCCATTTCAGAACGAACTGGTTACGAACCTGAATTGTCAGATTTCATCGACCAATCGATATAGGAATGAGTCCAAAACTTGGAGGACATCATAATATAGTGGGAGGAGTCATTTTATTGGTTTTGAGTGAAATCCAATCTCTAGAACTATGCGATACAACAACCACTGTATTTCATAACGAACTTCGTACGAACCTGAATTGTCCAATTTCATGGACCAATCGATATCGGATTGAGTCCAAAACTTGGGGAACAGGATAATATACTGTGAGGTGTCATTTGGAAGGTTTTGCATGAAATCCAAACTCTAGAACTATGCGATACAACAACCACTCCATTTCATAACGAACTTCGCACGAACTTGAATTGTCCAATTTCATGGACCAATCGATATCGGATTGAGTCCAAAACTTGGGGAACATCATAATATGGTGGGAGAAGTCTTTTGGTGGGTTTTGAGAAATTCCAATCTCTAGAACTATGCGATACAACAACCACTCCATTTCAGAACGAACTTCGTGCGAACCTGAAGTGTCAAATTTCATGGATCAATCGATGTTGGATTGAGTCCAAAACTTGGGGAATATCATAATATAGGGCGGGAGGAGTCATTTGGTGAGTTTTGAGTGAAATCCAATTACCAAAACTATGCAATACACCAACCACTCCATTTTAGAAAGAACTTCGTACGAACCTGAATTCTCCGATTTCATGGGCCAATCGAGATCAGATTGAGTCCAAAACTTGGGGAACATCACAATATTGTGGGATGAGTCATTTTGTGTGTTTTGAGTGAAATCCAACGGCTAAAATAATCCAATACACCAACCCTTCCATTTCAGAACGAACTTCATACGAACCTGAATTGTCCAATTTATTAAACCAATCGATATTGGATTGAGTCCAAAACTTGGGGAACATCATAATATAGCGAGAGGAGCCATTTGGTGGGTTTTGAGAGAAATCCATTCCTTACAACTATGTTATACAACAACCACTCCATTTCGTAACGAAGTTCGAACGAACCTGAATTGTTCAACCTCATGGACCAATCGTTATCGGATTGAGTCCAAAACTTGGGGAACATCATAACATAGTGGGAGGAGTCAGTTGGTGGGTTTTGAGTGAAATACAATCTCCAGAACTATGCAATGCACCAAACCACTCTATTTCAGAACGAACTTCGTACGAACCTAAATTGTCCGATTTTATGGACCAATCGATATCGGATTGAGTGCAAAACTTGGGGAACACCATAATGTTGTGGGAGGAGTAAGTTTGTGTGTTTTGTATGAAATCCAATGGCTAAAATAATGCAATATACCAACCACTCCTTTTCATAGAGAACATCGTACGAACCTGAATTGTCCAATTTCTTGGACCAATCGATATCGGATTGAGTCCAAAACTTGGGGAAGATCATAATATAGTGCGAGGTGTCATTTGGAGGGTTTTGAGTGAAATCCGACCACTAGAACTATGCTATACAATAACCACTCCATTTCATAACGAACTTCGTACGAACCTGAATTGTCCAATTTCATGGACCAATCAATGTCGGATTGAGTCCAAAACTTGGGGAACATCATAATATAGTGGGAGGAGTCATTTGGTCGGTTTTGAAAGAAATCAAATCTCTAGAACTATGCAATACACCAACCACTCCATTTCAGAATAAACTTCGTACGAACCTTGATTATCCAATTTCATGGACCAACCGATATCGAATTGGGTCCAAAACTTGGGCAACATCATAATATTGTGGGAGGAGTCATTGGTGAGTTTTGAGTGAAATCCAATTTCCAAAACTATGCAACACACCAACCACTCCATTTCAGAACGAACTCCTTACGAACCTGAATTGTCTGAATGGACCAATCGATATCGGACTGAGTCCAAAACTAGGGGAACATCATAATATTGTGGGAGGAGTCAATTGGTGAGTTTTGAGTGAAATCCAATCGCTAGAACTATGCAATACACCAACCACTTCATTTCAGAACGAACTTCGTATGAACCTGAACTGTCCAATTTCATGGACCAATCAATATCGGATTAAGTCCAAAACTTGGGGAACATCAGAACATCGTGGGTGTAGTAATGTGGTGAGTTTTCTATCAAATCGAATGGCTACAACTATTCAATACACCATGTCACATCCCGGGATCAACTCCGCCGTAGCACGATATTGTCCGCTTTGGGCCCCCCTCTCTGCCTGCACGGTATTGTTTCTGGGAGCTCACGAGCAACTTCCAGTGGGTCACCCATCCTGGAATTGCTCTAGCCCCCAACTCGCTTAACTTCGGAGTTCCTACGACTCCGAAGCCAGTGAGCTCCCAAAAGGCCTCGTGCTAGATGGATGCGGGTGTGCACATATAAGGCACATCACCCTATCTCCATTGGTCGATGTGGGATCCTACAATCCACCCCCCTTAAGGGTCCGACGTCCTCGTCGGCGCACTCGCACCACACGGCAGAGTGGCTCTGATATTGGATTGAGTCCAAAACTTGGGGAACATCATAATATCGTAGGAGTAGTCACTTGGTGAGTTTTGAGTCAAATCCAATGGCTAAAACAATGCAATACACCAACCACTGCATTTCATCACGAACTTTGTACAAACCTGAATTGTCCAATTTCATGGACCAATTGATATCAGATTGATTCCAAAAGTTGAGGAACATCACAATGTTATGGGAGGAGTCATTTGGTGGGTTTGGAGTGAAATCCAATCTCTTGAAATGTACAATACACCAACCACTCCATTTCTTCACGATGTTCGTATGAACATGAATTTCCCAATTTTATGGACCAATCGATATCGGATTGAGTTCAAAACTTGGAGAACATTATAACATAGTGGGAGGACTCATTTGGTGGGTGTTGAGTGAAATCCAATCTCTAGAACTATACAGTACACCAACCACTACATTTGCATAACGAACTTCTTACGAACCTGAATTGCCCAATTTCATGGACCAATCGATATCGGATTGAGTTCAAAACTTAGGGAACACCATAATGTAGTAGGAGGAGTCATTTGATGAGTTTTGAGTGAAATCCAATCTCTAGAGCTATACAATACACCAACCACTCCATTTCTTAACGATCTTCGTACGAACTTGAATTTTCCAATTTCACAGAGCAATCGATATCAGATTGAGTCCAAAACTTGGGGAACATCATAATATAGTGGGAGGAGTCATTTGGTGGGTTTTGAGTGAAATCCGATCTCTAGAGCTATACAATACACCAACCACTCCATTTCTTAACGATCTTCATACGAACTTGAATTTCGCAATTTCGTGGACCAATCGATATAGGGTTGAGTCCAAAACTCGGAGAACATCATAATATAGTGGGAGGAATCATTTGGTGGGTTTTGAGTGACATCCAACCTCTACAACTATACAATACACCAACCACTACATTTCTTAACGATCTTCGTGCGAACCTGAATTTCCCAATTTCATGGACCAATCGTTATCGGATTGAGTCCAGAACTTAGGGAACATCATATACTAGGTGGAGTCATTTGGTGGGTTTTGTGTGAAATCCAATCTCTAGAACGATGCAATACACCGACCACTCCATTTCATAACCAACTTTGTACGAACCTGAATTGTCCAATTCCATGAACCAATCGATATCGGATTGAGTCCAAAACTTGGGGAACATCATAATATGGTGGGAGGAGTCATTTGGTGGGTTTTGAGTCAAATCCAATGGCTAAAACTATGCAATACACCAACCACTCCATTTCAAAACGAACGTCGTAAGAACAAGGATTTTTCAATTTCATGGATAAATTAATATCGGATTGAGTCCAAAACATTTGGAACAACATAATATAGTGGGAGGAGTCATTTGGTGGGTTTTGAGTGAAATCCAATTTCTAGAACTATACAATACACCAACCACTACATTTCAGAACGAACTTCGTACTATCCTGAATTGTCCAATTTCATGGAACAATCGATATCGGATTGAGTTCAAAAATTAGGGAACGCCATAATATAGTGGGAGGAGTCATTTGATGAGTTTTGAGTGAAATCCAATCTCTAGAGCTATGCAATACACCAATCACTCCATTTCTTAACGATCTTCGTACGAACTTGAATTTCCCATTTCACGGACCAATCGATGTCGGATTGAGTCCAAAACTTAGGGAACGCCATAATATAGTGGGAGGAGTCTTTTGATGAGTTTTGAGTGAAATCCAATCTCTAGAACGATGCAATACACCAACCCCTCCATTTTATAACGAACTTCATATGAACCTGAATTGTCCAATTTCAATGACCAATCGATATCAGATTGAGTCCAAAACTTGGGGAACGTCATAATGTGGTGGGAGGAGTCATTTGGTGGGTTTTAAGTCAAATACAATGGCTAAAACTATGCAATACACCGACCACTCCATTTCATAACGAACTTCGTACGAACTTGAATTTCCCAATTTCGTGGACGAATCCATATTGGGTTGAGTCCAAAACTTGGGGAACATCATAATATAGTGGGAGGAGTCATTTTCGTGGGTTTTTAGTGAAATACAATCCTTACAACTATACAATACACCAACCACAACGTTTCAGAAAGAACTTCTTACGAACCTGAATTGTCCAATTTCATGGGCCAATCAATATCAGATTGAGTCCAAAACTTGGGGAACATCATAATGCTGTGGGAGGAGTCATTTTGGGAGTTTTATGTGAAATCCAATGGCTAAAACAATGCAATAAACCAACCACTCCATTTTGAAACGAACTTCATATGAACGTGAATTGCCTGATTTCATGGACCAATCCATATCGGATTGAGTCCAAAACTTGGGGAACATCATAATATGGTGGGAGGAGTCATTTGGTGAGTTTTGAGCGAAATCCAATGTCTAAAACTATGCAATACACCAACCACTCCATTTCATAATGAATTTTGTACGAACCTGAATTGTCCGATTTCATGCACCAATCGATCTCGGCTTGAGTCCAAAACTTGGGGAGCATCATAATATGGTGGGTGGAGTCATTTGGTGAGTCTTGAATGAAATGTAATGGCTCAAACGATGCAATACACCAACCATTCCATTTCATAACGAACTTCATGCGAACCTGAATTGTCAAATTTCATGGACCAATCGATCCCGGTTTGAGTCCAAAACTTGTTGAACCTATTGTGGATCCTAATGATCAAGTCACGGATATTATACAGGATGCTTTTCCATTTGCATCGACCAACATCAATCACGAAAGGAAAGATGACGTGCCTACACCAATAGACAGCACGGAGTTTGAACAATATGAAAAACTATTAAAAAATGCCAACCAAGAGTTATACCTGGGGTGCGAGAGCTTTTCCGTTTTGACGGCCATTGTAGAGCTAATGCACGGAAAAATAAAGTATCGTATGTCGAACTTGTGTTTCGATTACTTTTTGGGGGTTTTCAAGAGAATGCTTCCGACGGACAATTGTTTGCCGAAAGACCATAAACACGCGTAGAAGGTGTTGAATGGTCTTGGATTGGGTTATGAAAAAATTCATGCTTGCAAAAATAATTGCATGTTATTCTACAAAGAGCATGAAACGTTGGATACATGCCCTATATGCAATGAGTCGAGGTTCAAAATGACATCTCAGAATAGAACGACAAAGATCCCACAAAAAGTCATGCATTATCTGCCCCTGAAACCTAGTTTGCAGCGATTGTATATGTCGACGCATACTGCCACAGACATGAGATGGCATAAGGAAAAACGGGTAGACGATGATGTGATGCGGCATCCTGCAGATGGGGAGGCTTGGAAAGAGTTCGTGCAGCCCCGAGTTTGCTGCTGATCCCCAAAATGTGAGATTGGGACTTGCCACTAACGGATTCAATCCGTATGGGGTTCTAAACCAACACCACAGCACTTGGCCGATTTTCGTATTCCCATGCATGAAAAAAGAATACATGATGATGACTGTTTTGATAACTAAGGATCCTGGGAGGTCAATCGATGTTTACTTAAGGCCGCTGGTTGATGAGCTGAAGGATTTATGGACAAACGGTGTTCGCACGTACGTTAAATCAACTGGGAAGATGTTCACTTTGCGGGCAGCAGTTATGTGGACTGTGAATGATTTTCCAGCATATGCAATGGTTTCTGGTTGGCAGCATATGCAATGGTTTCTGGTTAGGTGGAGCACAAAGGGTTATATAGCATGTCCTGTATGCAAGGAAGATGTAACTTCTGGTTGGCACGCCGGAAAAGTTTGTTACCTTGGTCATCGGAGATGGTTGCCATGGGACCACGAGTGGCGGGAAAAAGATAAAGAGTTCGACGGGAACACAGAGCATCGCCTCAGACCTAGAGAATGGTCCAGTGATGAGATCTTGAAACAGCTTAAACGTTTGGATTTTGCTCTGTTCGGAAAAACAGTTAGTCAGACCAGACCTTCTACACATATGAACTGGACTCACAAGCCTATGTTTTTTGAGCTCCCATATTGGTCAAACTCAAATTGAGGCACAATCTAGATGTGATGCATGTTGAGAAAAATGTATTTGACACATTGGTGGGCACGATTCTAGATATCGAGGGCAAGACAATGGACGCAATCAAAGCTCGTCTTGATTTGGAAAGAATGGGCATACGAAGGGGTTTATGGATGAACAGGGACAGTGATAAAGCTAGAAGGGATCTTGCATTCTTTTCTATGAAACCGAATGACAAAAAAGAGTTTCTAAAGTTTGTATCGTCTGTAAAGTTTCCTGATGGGTATGCTTCTAATATCACACGTTGCGTGAATGTTGACGGGGGTAAATTTACTGGACTGAAGAGCCATGACTGCCATGTGTTTATGCAATGCCTACTTCCTGTAGGTATTCGACATCTATTGCCGGAAGATGTTGTGAAGCCAATCATGTTGTTGTCCAGATTTTTTTCCCAACTGACGGCAAAAACATTACGAAAGACAAACATGTTTCAGTTGCGCCATGACATTTTCCAAGTCCTATGCAAGTTTGAGATGATATTTCCTCTAGCTTTCTTCACAAGTATGATGCACGTTATGGTTCACTTGCCAGAAGAGGCATTGCTTGCTGGTCTTGTCAACTATCGCTGGATGTATCCAATAGAAAGGTATATAATCCTTATCGTTTGTGTATGCATCATTATCACAGGCTTGCTAATTTGTATCATATCATTTTATTTTGATAGGCTTCTCGGAGAGCTGAAAAAAAGTGTACGCAACAAGGCGAAGCCCGAAGGATCAATTATAGAGGCTTGGGTTCAATATGAGTCACTTACTTTCTGTGGAATGTATTTAAAAGATGTGGAAACGGCTTTCAATCGTCCTCAGCGCAATAATGACGGAGGTATGAGAAAGGAAAAACTTTCTGTTTTTGCCCAAAGCGCACGACCCTTTGGAGATCCTGGACGAGGAGAGTCGTTTTCTAGAAATGACATGGAGGTAGCGCATTGGTTCGTACTGAACAATTGTAATGAGATAATGGCATACTTAGATGAGCATGAAGAGATGATGAAGCGAGAACATCCATCACATTTAGTTGCCCAGAAACACCGTGAATTGTTTTCACAGTGGTTTTTGGATTCTGTAAGTTATAAGTGTTTTGTATTTGACAAATATAAATTGTAGTATTTAATTTTGTCAGACTAACATGTGAATGGTTTTGTATTATATTAGGTGAATAAGTTGAAATCATCGAATTCCCCCACTTACAGTGATGAGTTATATAACTTGGCATTCGGCCCGATTCGCGCTGAATTATTTTCGGGTTATTATATTAACGGCGTCAAATTTTTGGGGGCTGCACGAGATGACAAGTTGTGTACGCAAAACAGCAGTGTCCATGTCCCAGGTGGAGGCGAAAGTACGAACATTGATTTCTATGGCAAACTCACAACTGTCGTTCAATTGCTTTACAAAGATCGATACCAAGTAATCATGTTTAAGTGTCGATGGTTTGATAGCAACCCAAATAGGCCAGGAAGTGTTAAAATCGACCATGGCTTACTATCTGTGAACATTAACAGAACCTGGTATGATGACGACCCTTACATTTTGGTAAACATGGCAACACAAATTGTGTATCTAGATGACCCTAAAGCCGGGAGCAGTTGGAAAGTTGATCAGAAGATGGATCATAGGAACGTGTATGCTATACCAGAACTAGACCCAACTGACAATGACGTCGACAATGTGGCAGACCAACGTTTAGAATCTTCAATGGAAAATGAAGCGGAAACACTTCGAGATTCACATGTTATACAAGAACCGTTTCAAATACAAGGAGTGTCTTCAATCGAAATACCGATTCAGTCAATTACAATTGACCTCGGTGATCTTCCAAGATTCGATGTTGCAGTGGACTCGAGAAACGATGATGACGTAGTTTTAGAGGAGGAGCAGGAGGAAAAGGATTGGGAGACCGAAAGTGATGATAGTGACGATAACGAAAGTTATTATAGTTCAGATGATAAATAATGAATTTTTTTGTAATTTTATTACGCTAGTGTACATATTTTGTGTAATACCAATGTTTGAATATATTGTCCAATTTCATAGACCAATCGATATCGGATTGAGTCCAAAACTTGGGTAACATAATTATCTTGTGGGAGGAGTCATTTGGGGGGTTTTGAGTGAAATACAATCCCTAAAACTGTACAATACACCAACCACTCCATTTCAGAACGAACTTCGTACGAACCTGAATTGTCCAACTTCGTTTACCAATCGATATCGGATTGAGTCTGAAACACATCATAATGTTGTGGGAGGAGTCATTTAGTGAGTTTTGAGTGAAATCCAATGGCTACAACTGTGCAGTACACCAACCTCTCCATTTCATAACGAACTTCGTACGAATATGAATTGTCCAATTTCATGGACCAATCGATATCGGATTGAGTCCAAAACTTGGGGAACATCATAATCTTTTGGGAGGAGTCATTTGGTGGGTTTTGAGGGAAATCCAATTCTAGAAGTGTACAAAACACCAACCACTCCGTTTCAGAATGAACTTCGTACGAACATGAATAGTCCAATTTGATATACCAATCGATATCGGATTGGGCCCAAAACTTGGGGAACATCATAATGTTGTGGGAGGAGTCATTTGGTGAGTTTTGAGTGAAATCCGAGTGCCAAAACTATGCAATACACCAACCACTCCATTAGAGAACGAAATTCATACGAACATAAATAGTATAATTTCAATAGTATAATTTCTTGGACCAATTGGGATCGGATTGAGCCCAAAACTTGGGGAACATCACAATATGGTGGGAGGAGTCATAGTTGATCGTTGAGTGACATCCAATTGGTAAAACTATGCATTACACCAACCACTCCATCTCAGAACGAACTTCGTGCGAACCTGAATTATCCGATCTCATGGACCAATCGGTATCGGATTGAGTCCAAAACTTAGGGAACATCATAATATGGTGGGAGGAGTCATTTGGTGAGTTTTTAGTGAAATCCGATGGCTAAAACTATGCAATACACTCACCACGCTTTTTCAAAACGAATTTCGTACGAACCTGAATTGTCCAATTTGATGGACCAATCTATATCGGATGAGCCCAGGACTTTTGGAACATCATAATCAGGCGGGAGGTGTCAAAACGTGGGAAGTGAGTCCTCCCACCATATTATGATGTTCCCCAAGTTTTGGACTTAATCTGATATCGATTGGTCCATGAAATCGGACAATTCAGATTCGTACGAAGTTCGTTCTGAAATGGAGTGGTTGGTGTATTGCATAGTTCTAGAGTTTGGATTTCACTAAATGACTCCTCCCACCATATTATGATATTCCCCATGGTTGTACTCAATCCAATATCGATGGGTCTATGAAATCGGCCAATCCATAGTCGTACGAAGTTCGTTCTGAAATAGAGTGGTTGGTGCATTGCATAGTTCTAGAGGTTGGATTTCACTCACAACCCACCAAATGACTCCTCCCGCCATATTATTATGTTCCCCAAGTTTTGAACTCAATCCGATATCGATTGGTCCATGAAATTGGACAACTCAGGTTCCTATGAAGTTCATTATGAAATGGAGTGGTTGGTGCGTTGCATAGTTTTAGCCATTGGATTTCACTCAAAACCCACCAAATGACACCTCCCACCATATTATGATGTTCCCCATGTTTTGGACTCAATCCGATATTGATTGATCCATGAAATTGGACAATTCAGGTTCGTACGAAGTTCGTTCTGAAATGGAGTGGTTTGTGTATTGCGTACTTCTAGAGATTGGATTTCACTCAAAACCCTTAAAATGGCTCCTCCTCCCATATTATGATGTTCCCCAAGTTTTGGGCTCAATTAGATATCGATTGGTCCATGAAATTGTACAATTCATTTTCGTATGAACTTCATTCTGAAATAGAGTGGTTGGTGTATTGCATAGATCTAGAGATTGGATTTCACTCAAAACCCACCAAATGACTCCTCCCAGTATATTATGATGTTCCCCAAGTTTTGGACTCAATCCAATATCGATTGGTCCATGAAATCAGACAATTCAGAGTAGTACGAAGTTCATTCTAAAATGTAGTGGTTGGTGTATTTCATAGTTTTAGCCATTGGATTCCGCTCAAAACTCACCAAATGACTCCTCTCACCATATTATGATGTTCCTCAAGTTTTGGGGTCAATCCGGTATCGATTGGGCGAAGAAATTGGACTATTCATGTTCATACGAAGTTCATTCTCTAATGGTGTGATTGATGTAT
Source organism: Prunus persica (assembly GCF_000346465.2). Lineage (NCBI taxonomy): Eukaryota > Viridiplantae > Streptophyta > Magnoliopsida > Rosales > Rosaceae > Prunus > Prunus persica. The sequence goes on from NC_034015.1 coordinate 4,737,478, forward strand.
TGCATAGTTTTAGCCATTTGATTTCTCTCAAAACTCACCGAATGAGTCCTCCCACCATATTATGATGTTTTCCAAATTTTGGGCTCAATCCGATATCGATTGGTCAAAGAAATCAGACAATTCAGCTTCGTACGAAGTACGTTTTGAAATGGAGCGGTTGGTGTATTTCCTAGGTCAAGATTGGATTTCACTCAAAACCCACCAAATGAATCCTCCCACCATATTATAATGTTCCCAACGTTTTGGGCTCAATCCAATATCGATTGCTTCCTGAAATTGGACAATTCAGGTTCGTACGAAGTTCGTTATGAAATGGAGTGGTTGGTGTATAGCGTATTTCTAGAGATTGGATTTCACTCAAAACCAACCAAATGACTCCTCCCACCATACTATGATGTTCCCCAAGTTTTGGAATCAATCCATATCGATTGGTCCTCGAAATTGGACAATTCTGGTTCGTTTGAAGCTGGTTCTGAAATGGAATTTGTGGTGTATTGCATAGTTCTTGAGATTGGATGTAACTCAAAACCCACAAAACGACTCCTCCCGCCATATTATGATGTTCCCAAGTTTTGGGCTCAATCTGATATTAATTGGTCTAAGAAATTGGATTATTCATGTTCGTACGAAGTTCGTTCTCTAATGGAGTGGTTGGTGTTGTGCATAGTTTTAGCATTTGGATTTCCCACAAAACTCACCAAATGTCTCCTCCCACAACAATATGATGTTCCCCAAGTTTTGGACTCAATCTAATATCGATTGGTCCATGAAATTGAACAATTCAGGTTCGTACGAAGTTCTTTCTGAAATGGAGTGGTTGGTGTATTGCATAGTTTTAGCCATTGGATATCTCTCCAAACTCACCAATTGACCCCTCCCACCATACTATGATGTTTCCCAAGTTTTGGGCTCAATCCGATATCGATTGGTCCATGAAATTGGACAATTCAGTTTCGTACGAACTTCATTCCGAAATGGAGTAGTTGGTGTATTGCATAAATCTAGAGATTGGATTTCACTCAAAAGCCACCAAATGACTCCTCCCACTATATTATGATGTTCCCTAAGTTTTGGACTCAATCCGATATCGATTGGTCTATGAAATTGGACTATTCAGGTTCGTACGAAGTTCGTTATGAAATGGAGTGGTTGGTGTATTGCGTAGTCTTAGCCATTGGATTTCGCTCAAAACTCACCAAATGACTCCTCCCACCACATTATGATGTTCCTCAAGTTTTGGCCTCAGGCCGATGTCGATTGGGCCAACAAATTGGACTATTCATGTTTGTACGAAGTTCATTTTTTGATGGAGGGGTTGGTGTATTGCATAGTTTTAGCCATTTGATTTCACTCAAAACTCGCCAAATGAGTCCTCCCACTATAGTATGATGTTCCTCAAGTTTTGGGCTCAATCCGATATCGATTGGTCAAAGAAATCAGGCAATTCAGGAACGTACGAAGTTCGTTTTGAAATAGAGTGGTTGGTGTATTTCCTAGTTCAAGAGATTGGATTTCACTCAAAACCCACCAAATGAATCCTCCCACCATGTTATGATGTTCCCCATGTTTTGGGCTCAATCCGATATTCATTGGTCCATGAAATTGGACAATTCAGGTACGTACGAAGTTCGTTCTGAAATGGAGTAGTCGGTGTATTGCATATGTCTAGAGATTGGATTTCACTCAAAACCAACCAAATGACTCCTCCCAGCATACTATGATGTTCCCCAAGTTTATGGATTGAACAATTCTAGGTCGTATGAAGTGTGTTCTGAAATGGAGTGGTTGGTGTTTGCATGGTTCTAGAGATTGGATTTCACTCACAACCCACCAAACGACTCCTCCCACCATATTATGATGTTCCCCAAGTTTTGGGCTCAATTCGATATTAATTGGCCTAAGAAATTGGACTATTCATGTTCGTACGAAGTTCTTTCTCTAATGTAGTGGTTGGTGAAGTGCATAGTTTTAGCAATTGGATTTCACTCAAAACTCACCAAACGTCTCCTCCGACAACATTATGATGTTCCCCAAGTTTTGGCCTCAATACGATATCAATTGGTCCATGAAATTGGACAATTCAGGTTTGTACGAAGTTCGTTATGAAATGGAGTGGTTGGTGTATTGTGTAGTTCTAGAGATTGGATGTCACTCAAAACCCACCAAATGACTCCTCCCACCATATTATGATGTTCCCCAAGTTTTGGACTAAATCCGATATCGATTGGTCCACCAAATTGGACAATTCAGTTTGTACGAAATTCGTTCTGAAATGGAGTGGTTGGTGTATTGCATAGTTTTGGCAATTGGATTTCACTCAAAACACGCAGAATGACTCCTCCCATAATATTATGGTGCTCCCCAAGTTTTGGACTTAATCCGATATCGATTGGTCCAGGACATCAGACAATTCAAGAGCGTACGAAGTTCGTTCTGAAATGGAGTGGTTGGTGTATTTCATAGTTTTTGCCATTGGATTTCGCTCAAAACTCGCCAAATGACTCTTACCACCATATTTTGATGTTCCACAAGTTTTGGGCCCAATCCGATATCAATTGGTCCTATAAATTGGACTATTCATTTTCGTACGAACTTCATTCTCTAATGGAGTGGTTGGTGTATTACATAGTTTTGGCAATTGGATTTCACTCAAAACACACCAAATGACTTCTCCCACCATATTATGATGTTCCCCAAGTTTGGGCCCAATCCGATATTGATTGGTCCAAGAAATTGGACTATTCATGTTCGTCCGAAGTTCGTTATGAAATGGAGTGATTTGTGTATTTCATAGTTTTTGCAATTGAATTTCACTCAAAACCCACCAAGTGACTCCTCCCACAATATTATGATGTTCCCCAAGTTTTAGACTCAATCCAGTATCAATTGGTCCATGACAGCGGACAATTCAGGTTCATACGAAGTTCGTTCTGAAATGGAGTGGTTGGTGTATTACATTGTTTTAACCACTGGATTTTACTCAAAACTCGCAAAATGATTCCTCCCACAACATTATGGTGTTACCCAAGTTTTGGACACAATCCGATACCGATTGGTCCCTGAAATTGGACAATTCAGGTTCACATGAAGTTCGTTCTTAAATGGAGTGGTTGGTGCATTGCGTTGTTTTAGCCATTGGATTTCGCTCAAAACTCACAAAATGAATCCTCCCCCAAAATTCTGATGTACCCCAAGTTTTAGACTCAACCGATATCGATTGGTCCATGAAATTGGACTATTCAAGTTTGTACGAAGTTCGTATTGAAATGGAGTGGTTGGTGTATTGCATAGTTCTAGAGATTGAATTTTCCTCAAAACCCACCAAATGGCTCCTCCCACTATATTATCATGTTCCCCAAATTTTGGACTCAATCCTATATCAATTGGTCCATGAAATTGGACAATTCAGGTTCGTACGAAGTTCGTTCTGAAATGGAGTAGTTGGTGTATTGCATAGTTTTAGCCATTGGATTTCACTCAAAACTCACCATATGACTCCTCCCACTATATTATGATGTTCGTTATGAAATGTAGTGGTTGATGTATTTCATAATTTTTGCTATTGAATTTCACTCAAAAACAACCAAATGACTCCTTCCACAATATTATGGTGTTCCCCAAGTTTTGGAGTCAATCCGATATCGATTTGTATATGAAATCGGACAATTCAGGTTCGTACGAAATTCGTTCTGAAATGGAGTGGTTGGTGTATTGCATTGTTTTAGCCATTAGATTCCCCTCAAAACTCACAAAATGACTCCTCCCACAACATTATGATGTTCCCCAAGTTTTGGACTCAATCTGATGCCAATTGGTCCCAGAAATTGGACAGTTCCCGTTCATACGAAGTTCGTTCTGAAATGGAGTTCTTGGTGTATTGTATAGTTCTAGAGACTGG
>NC_034015.1:4741475-4751945 GCF_000346465.2 Prunus persica
AGTCATTTGGTGGCTTGAGTGAAATCCATCTCTAGAACTATGCAATACACCAACCACTCCATTTCAGAAGGAACTGCATACGAACTTGAATTGTCCAATTTCGTGGTCCAATCGATATCGGATTAAGCCCAAAACTTGGGGGACATCGTAATGTTTGAATAAGGAGTCATTTGGTAGATTTTAAATGAAATCCAACCTCTAGAACTATCCAATACACCAACCACTCCATTTCTGAGCAAACTTCGTACGAACAAGAACTATCTAATTTCATAGACCAATCGATATCGGATTGAGTCCAAAACTTGGGGAACATCATAATGTTATGGGAGGAGTCATTTGGTGAGTTTTGAGAGAAATCCAATGGCTAAAACCTTGCAATACACCAACCACTCAATTTCATAACAAACTTCGTACGAACCTGCATTGTCCAATTTCATGGACGAATCGATATTGGATTCAGTCCAAAACTTGGGAAACATCGTAATATAGTGGGAAGAGTAATTTGGTGGGCTTTGAGTGAAATCCAATCTCTAGAACTATACAATACACCAACCAATCCATTTCAGAACGAACTTTGTACGAACATGAATTGTCCGATTTCATGGGCAAATCAATATCAGATTGAGGCCAAAACTCGGGGAACTTCGTACTATTGTGGGAGGAGTGAGTTGGTGGGTTTTGAGTGAAATCCAATCTCTAGAACTATACAATACACCAACCAATCCATTTTAGAACGAACTGCGTACGAACCTGAATTGTCCAATTTCGTGGACCAATCGATATCGAATTGTGCCGAAAACTTGGGAAACATCATAATATGGTGGCAGCAGTCATTTGGTGAGTTTTGAGCGAAATCCAATGGCTTAAACTGTACAATCCACCAACCACTCCATTTAAGAACGAACTTTGTTCGAACCTGAATTGTCCGATTTCATAGACCAACTGATATCGGATTGAGCTCAAAACTTGGGGTACATCATAATATAGTGGAAGGAGTCATTTGGTGGGCTTTGAGTGAAATCCAATCTAAGGAACTATACAATACACCAACCTCTCCATCTCAGAACGAACTTCGTACGAACCTGAATTGTCCAATTTCAACGACCAATCGATATCGGATTGAGTCCAAAACTTGGGTAACATCATAATGTTGGGAGGAGTCATTTGGTGGGTTTGAAGTGAAATCCAATCCCTAGAACGAAGCAATACACCAACCACTACATTTCAGAACGAACTTCGTACGAACCTGAATTGTCTGATTTGATGGACCAATCGATACCAGATAGAGTCTTAAAGTTGTGGAACATCATAATATGGTGGGAGGAGTCAATTGGTGATTTTTGAGTGAAACCCAATGACTAAAACTATGCAATACCCCAACCACTCCATTTCATAACGAACTTTGTACGAACCTGAATTGTCCAATTTCATGGACCTATCGATATCTGATTGAGTCCAAAACTTGGGGAACATCATAATATTGTGGGAGGAGTCATTTTGTGAGTTTTGAGTGAAATTCAGTGGCTAAAACAATGCAATACACCAACCACTCCATGTTAGAACGAACTTCGTACGAATTTTCATTGTCCGATTTCATGAAACAATCGATATCGGATTGAGTCCAAAACTTGGGGAACGTCGTAATATAGTGGGAGGAGTCACTTGGTGGGTTTTGAGTGAAATCCAATTTGTAGAACTGTGCGATACCCCAACCACTCCATTTCATAACGAACTTCGTACAAACCTGAATTGTCTAATTTCATGGACCAATCGATATCAGATTGAGTCCAAAACTTGAGGAACATCGCCATGTGGTCGGAGGAGTCATTTGGTGACTTTTGAGTGAAATACAATTGCCAAAACTATGCAATACACCAACCACTCCGTTTTATAACGAACCGGATACGAACCTGAATTGTCCGATTTCATGGACCAATCGGATTGTGTCCAAAACTTGGAGAACATCATATTATCTAGTGGGAGGAGTCGTTTGGTGAGTTTTGAGTGAAATCCAAGAGCAAAAACTATGAAATACACTAACCACTCCATTAGACAACGAACTTCGTGCGAACATGAATAGTCCAATTTCTTGCACCAATCGATATCGGATTGAGCCAAAACCTTGGGGAACATCATAATATGGTGGAAGGAGTCATTGGGTGAGTTTTGAGCAAAATCCAATGGTAAAAACTATGAAATACACCAACCACTCCATTAGAGAACGAACTTCGTACGAACATGAATAGTCCAATTTCTTGCACCAATCGATATCGGATTGAGTTAAAAACTTGAGGAACAACATAATATTTCAGGAGGAGTCATTTGGTGGGTCTTAAGTGAAATCCAATCTTTGGAACTATACAATACACCAACCACTCCATTTCAGAACGAACTTCGTACGAACCTGGATTGTCCAATTTCATGGACCAAACAATATCAGATTGAGTCCAAAACATGGGGAACACCATAATATGGTGGGAGGAGTCATTTGGTGAGTTTTGAGCGAAATCCAATGGCTAAAACTATGCAGTACACCAACCACTCCATTTCAGAACGAACTTCGTACGAACCTGAATTATCCAATTTGATAACCAATCGATATCCAAATGAATCCAAAACTTGTGGAACATCATTATCTTGTCAAATACCCAAAACTTGTGGAACATCGATATCGAATTGAGTCCAAAGGAGTCATTTGGTCGGTTTTGAGTGAAGTCCAATACCCAGAACTATACAATGCACCAACCACTCCATTTCAGAAAGAACTTCGTACGAACCTGAATTGTCCAAATTCATAGACCAATCGATATCGGATTGTGTCCAAAACTTGGGGAACATCATAATGTTGTGGGTTTTGAGTGAAACCCAATCTCTAGAACTATACAACACCCCAACCACTCCATTTCAAAACGAACTTCGTATGAACCGGGATTGTCCTACACCAACTTGAGGATCATCGTAATATATGGTGGGAGGATTGTCTGGTGAATTTTGAGTGAAATTCAATGGCTAAAACTATGCAATACACCAACCACTCCATTTCAGAAGGAACTTCGTACGAACCTGAATTGTCCGATTTCATGGACCAATCGATATCGGATTGAGTCCAAAACTTGGGGTGCATCAAAATTTTGTGGGAGGAGTCATTTCGTGAGTTTTGAGAGAAATCCAATGGACAAACCAATGCAATATACCAACCACTCCATTTCAGAACGAACTTCCTACCGATCGGTATCGGATTGAGTCCAAAACCTGGGGAACATCATAATATGGTGGGAGGAGTCATTTGGTGAGTTTTGAGTGAAATGCAATGACTAAAACTATGCAATACACCAACCATTCCATTTCATAACGAACTTGATACGAACCTAAATTGTCCAATTTCAGGTACCAATAGATATCGATTGGTCCATGAAATCGGACAATTCAGGTTTGTATGAAGTCCGTTCTGAAATGGAGTGGTTGGTGTCTTGCATAGTTATAGAGATTGGATTTCACTCAAAACCCACCAAACGACTCCTCCCACAATACTATGATGTTCCCCACCTTTTCGACTCAATCCGATAACGATTGGTCCAAGAAATTGGACTACTATTCATGTTCATATGAAGTTCATTTTTTAATGGAGTGGTTGGTGTATTGCATAGTTTTAGCCATTGGATTTCACTCAAAACACACCAAATCACTCCTCCCAAAAAATTATGATGTTCCCCAAGTTTTGGACTCAATCCGATATCAATCGGTCCATGAAATCAGACAATTCAGGTTCGCACAAAGTTCGTTCTGAAATGGAGTGGTTGGTGTATCGCATAGTTCTAGTGATTGGATTTCACTGAAAACCCCCCAAATGACTCCCCTCACTATTTATGATGTTCCCCAAGTTTTGGACTCAATTCGATATCGATTGGCCCATGACATCGAACAATTCTGAGTCGTACGAAGTTCGTTCTGAAATGGAGTGGTTTGGGTATTGCATAGTTTTTGGGATTGCATTTCACTCAAAACCCACTAAATGACTCCGACCACCATATTATGATGTTCCCAAGTTTTGGACTCAATCCGATATCGATTGGTCCACGAAATTGGACAATTCAGGTTCGTACGAAGTTCGTTTTGAAATGGAGTGGTTGGTGTATTGCATCGTTCCAGGGATTGGATTTCACTCAAAACCCACCAAATGACTCCTGCCACCATATTATTATGTTGCCCAAGTTTTGTACTCTATCCGATGTCGACTTGTCCATGAAATACGACAACTCAGGTTCGTACGAAGTTTGTTCTGAAATGGAGTGGTTGGTGTATTGCATAGTTCTAGAGATTGGATTTTACTCAAAACTCACCAAATGACTCCTCCCACAACATTATGATGTTCCCCAAGTTTTGGACTCAATCCGATATTAATTGGTCCATGAAAGTGGACAATTCAGTTTGTGCGAAGTTCATTATGAAATGGAGTGGTGTATGTCTTGCACAGTTATGGAGATTGGATTTCACTCAAAACCCACCACATGACTCCTCCCACCATACTATGATGTTCCCCACTTTTTCGACTCAATCTGATAACGATTGGTCCAAGAAATTGGACTACTATTTATGTTCGTATGAAGTTCGTTCTTTAATAGAGTGGTTGGTGTATTGCATAGTTTTAGCCATTGGATTCATTCAAAACTCACCAAATCACTCCTCCCAAAAAATTGTGATGTTCCCCAAGTTTTGGAATCAATCCGATATCAATTGGTCCATGAAATCGGACAATTCATGTTCGTACAAAGTTCGTTCTGAAATGGAGTGGTTGGTGTATTGCATAGTTCTAGTGATTGGATTTCACTGAAAACACACCAAATGACTCCTCCCATTATATTATGTTGTTCCCCAAGTTCTGGAGTTAATTCGATATCGATTGACCCATGAAATCGGACAATTCAGAGTTGTACGAAGTTTGTTCTGAAATGGAGTGGTTTGTGTATTGCATAGTTTTCGAGATTGAATTTCACTCAAAACCCACCAAATGACTCCGACCACCATATTATGATGTTCCCCAAGTTTTGGACTCTATCCGATATCGACTGGTCCATGAAATCGGACAATTCAGGTTCGTACAAAGTTCGTTCTAAAATGGAGTGGTTGGTGTATTGCAGAGTTCTACAGATTGGATTTAACTCAAAACTCACCAAATGACTCCTCCCAGAACATTATGATGTTCAACAAGTTTTGCACGCAATGCTAAATTGATTGGTCCCTGAAATTGGACAATTCAGGTTCGTACGAAGATCGTTTTAAAAGGAAGTGGTTGGTGTATTGCATAGCTCTAGAGATTGGATTTCACTCAAAACCCACCAAATGACTCTTGCCACCATATTATTCTGTTCCCCAAGTTTTGGACTCTATCCGATGTTGACTTCTCCATGAAATACGACAACTCAGGTTCGTGAAGTTCGTTCTGAAATGGAGTGGTCGATGTACTGCATAGTTCTAGAGATTGGATTTTACTCAAAACTTACCAAATGACTCCTCCCACAACATTATGATGTTCCCCAAGTTTTGGACTCAATCCGATATCAATTGGTCCATCAAAGTGGACAATTCAGTTTTGTACGAAGTTTAGTCTGAATTGGAGTGGTTGGTGTCTTGCATAGTTCTAGTGATTGGATTTCACTCAAAACCCACCAGATGCCTACTCCCACCATATTATGATGTTCCCCACATTTTCGACTCAATCCGATATCGATTGGTCCAAGAAATTGGACTACTATTCATATTCGTATGAAGTTCGTTCCATAATGGAGTGGTTGGAGTATTGCATAGTTATAGCGATTGGATTTCACTCAAAACTCACCAAGTGTTTCATTCATTAACATTATGATGTTCCCCAAGTTTTGGACTCAATCCGATGTCGATTGGTCCATGAAATTGGACAATTCAGGTTCGTACGAAGTTCGTTATAAAACGGAGTGGTTGGGGTATTGCGTAGTTTTAACCATTGGATTGTACTCAAAACTCACCAAATGACTCCTCCCACCGTATTATGACGTTCCACAGCGTTTGGACTCAATCTGATATCGATTGGTCCATGAAATGGGACAATTCATTTTTGTGCGAAGTTCGTTCTAAAAAGGCGTGGTTGGTGTGTTGCAGAGTTTTAGCCATTGCATTTCACTCAAAACTCACCAAATGACTCCTCCCACAACAATATGATGTTCCCCAAGTTTTGGACTCAATCCGATTTCGATTGGTCCATGAAATTGGACGATTCATGTTCATACGAAGTACATTCTGAAATGGAGTGGGTGGTGTATTGCATAGTTTTGGAGATTCGATTTCACTCAAAACCCACCAGATGACTCCTTCCACTATATTATGATGTTCCCCAAGTTTCAAACTCAATCCGATATCGATTGGTCCTTGAAATATGGCAATTCAGAGTCGTATGAAGTTCATTCTGAAATGGAGTAGTTGGTGTATTGCATAGTTTTAGAGATTTGATTTCACTCAAAACCCACCAGATGACTCCTCCCACTATATTATGATGTTCCGTGAGTTTTGGACTCAATCCGATATCGATTGGTCCAAGAAATCAGACAATTCAGAGTTGTACGAAGTTCGTTCTCAAATGGAGTGGTTGGGGTGATGCATTGGTTTTGCCCTTGGATATCGCTCAAAACTCACCAAATGACTCCTCCCACTATATTATGATGTTCCCCAAGTTTTGGACTCAATCCCACATCGATTGGTTCTTGAAATTGGACAATTCAGGTTCGTACGAAGTTCGTTTTGAAATAGAGTGGTTGGTGTATTGCATTATTTTACCCATTGGATTTCACTCAAACCTCACCAAATGACTCCTCCCACAACATTACGACGTTGCCCATGTTTTGGACTCAATCCGATATCGATTGGTCCACGAAATTTGACAATTCAGGACCGTACGAAGTTCGTCATGAAATGGAGTGGTTGGTGTATTCTATAGTTCTAGAGATTGGATGTCACTCAAAACCCATCACATGACTCCTCCCACCATATTATGATGTTCCCCAAGTTTTGGACTTAATCTGATATCGATTGGTCCATGAAATTGGGCAATTCAGGTTCATAAGAAGTTCATTCAGAAATGGAGTGGTTGGTGTATTGCATAGTTCAAGATATTGTATTTCACTCAAAACCCACCAAATGACTCCTCCCATAATTTTATGACGTTCCTCAAGTTTTGGACTCAATCTGATATCGATTGGTCCATGAAATCGGACAATTCAGGTTCGTACGAAGTTCGTTCTGAAATAGAGTGGTTGGTGTATTGCATTGTTTTAGCCATTGGATTTCGCTCAAAACTCACCAAATGACTCCTCCCACAACATTATGATGTTCCCCAAGTTTTGGATTCAATCCGAAATTGATTGGTCCATGAAATTGGACAACTCCGGTTCGTACGAAGTTCCTTCTGAAATGGAGTGGCTGGTGTATTATATAGTTTCAAAGGTTGAATTTCACTCAAGACCCACCAAATCACTCCTCCTACAATATTATGATGTTCCCCAAGTTGTGAACTCAATCTGATATCGATCGGACCATGAAATCGGACAATTCAGGTTCGTACGATGTTCCTTCTGAAATGGAGTGGTTGATGTGTTATATAGTTTTAGAGGTTGGATTTCACTCAAAACTCACCAAATCACTCCTCCCACAATATTATGACGTTCCCCATGTTTTGGGCTCAATCCGATATCGATTGGTCCAAGAAATTGGACCATTCATGTGCGTATGAAGTTCGTTCTCTAATGGAGTGGTTGGTGCATTGCATAGTTATAGCGATTGAAATTTACTCAAAACACAACAGATGACTACTCCTACCACATTATGATGTTCCCCAGGTTTTGGACACAATCCGATATCGATTGGTCCATAAAAATGGACAATTCAGGTTCGTACGATGTTCGTTAAGCAATGGAGTGGTTGGTGTATTGCATAGTTTTAGGCATATGATTTCACTCAAAACTTAACAAATGACACCTCCCACCATATTATGATGTCCCCTAAGTTTTGGATTCATTCCGATATCGATTGGTCTATGAAAATGGACAATCCAAGTTCGTAAGATGTTCGTTCTGAAATAGAGTGGTTGGTGTATTGTATAGTTCTAAAGATTGATTTCAATAAAAACCCACCAAATAACTCCTCCCACAATATTATGATGGTCCCCATGTTTTGGACTCAATCCTATATCAATTGGTCCATAAAATTGGACAATTCAGGATCGTACGAAGTTCGATCTAAAATGGAGTGGTTGGGGTGTTATATAGTTCTAGAGGTTGGATTTCACTCAAAACCCACCACATGACTCCTCTCACCATATTATGATGTACCCCAAGTTTTGGACTCAATCCGATATCGATTGGTCCATGAAATTGAACAATTCAGGTTCTATGAAGTTCGTTCTGAAATGGAGTGGTTGGTGTATTGTATAGTTCTAGAGATTGAATTTCACTCAAAATCCACCAAACGACTCCTCCCACAATATTGTGATGTCCCCAAAGTTTTGGGGACAATTCAGGTTCGTACGAAGTTTGTTATGAAATGGAGTGGTTGGTGTATTGCATAGCTTTGGCAATTGGTTTTCACTCAAAACTCACCAAATGACTCCTCCCACAACATTATGATGGTCCCCAAGCTTTGGACTCAATCCAATATCGATTGGTACATGAAATTGGACAATTCAGGTTCGTACGAAGTTCGTTATAAAATGGAGTGGTTGGTGTATTGCGTAGTTTTAGCCATAGGATTTCACTCAACACTCACCAAATGACTCCTCCCAACATATTACAATATTCCCCATGTTTTGGACTCATCCAATATCGATTGGTCCATGAAATCGGTAAATTCAGGTTCGTACGAAGTTCGTTCTGAAATAGAGTGGTTGGGGTAGTGAACCATTCTAGAGATTGGATTGCTCTCAAAATTCACAAAATGACTCCTCCCACAACATTATGATGTTCCCCAAGTTTTGGACTCCATCCGATATTGATTGGTCCATGAAATTGGACAATTCAGGTTCGTACGAAGCTCGTTCAGAAATGTTGTGGTTGGTGTAGCGTATAGTTCTAGAGATTAGATTTCACTCAAAACCCACCAAATGACTCCTCCCACAATATTATGTTGTTCCCCACATTTTGGACTCAATCCGATTTCGATTGGTCCATGAAATCGAACAATTCAGGCTTGTCCGAAGTTCATTTTGAAATGGTGTGGTTGGTGTATTGCGTGGTTTTGGCAATTGGATTTCACTCAAAACTCACCAAATGACTCCTCCCACCATGTTATGATGTTTCCCAAGTTTTGGACTCCGTCCAATATTGGACCATGGTCCCTGAAATTGGACAATTCAGGTTCGTACGAAGTTCGTTATGAAATGGAGTTGTTGGTGTATTGCATAGTTGTAGAGATTGCATTTCACTCAAAAGCGACCAAATGACTCCTCCCACAATATTATGATGTTCCCCAAGTTTTGGACTCAATCCGATATCAATTGGTCCATGAAATTGGACAATTCAGGCTCGTATGAAGTTCGTCCTGAAATGGAGTGGTTGGTGTATTGTATAGTACTAGAGATTGTATTTCACTCAAAACCCACCAAATGACTCCTCCCACTGTATTATGATGTTCCCCAAGTTTTGGACTCAATCCGATATCGATTGGTCCACGAAATTGGACAATTCAGGTTCGTACGAAGTTCGTTATGAAATGGAGTGGTTGGTGTATTGTATAGTTCTAGGGATTGAATTTCACTCAAAACCCACCAAATGACTTCTTCCACAATATTATGATGTTCCCGAAGTTTTGGACTCAATCCGATATCAATTGGTCCATGAAATAGGACAATTCAGGTTTGTACGAAGTTTGTTATGAAATCGAGTGGTTGGTGTATTGCATAGTTTTAGCCATTGGAGTTCACTCAAAACTCACCAAATGACCCCTCCCACCATATTATGATATTCCCCATGTTTTGGACTCAATCCCATATCGATTGGTCCACGAAATCGGACAATTCAGGTTCGTATGAAGTTCGTTCCATAATGGAGTGGTTGGTGTATTGCATTGTTTTAGCCATTAGATTTCTCTCAAAATTCACAAAATGACTCCTCCCACAACATTATGATGTTCCCCAAGTTTTGGACTCCATCCGATATCGATTGGTCCATGAAATTGGACAATTCAAGTTCGTACGAAGCTCGTTCTGAAATGTTGTGGTTAGTGTATTGCATAGTTCTAGCGATTGAATTTCACTCAAAACCCACCAGATGACTCCTGCCACCATATTATGATATTCCCAAGTTTTACAATCAGTCCAATATGGATTGGTCCATGAAATTGGACAATTCAGGTTCGTACGAAGTTCGTTCGGAAATGGAGAGGTTGGTGTATTGCATAGTTCTAAAGATTGGATTCACTCAAAACTCCCCAAATGACACCTCCCACTGA
>NC_034015.1:4752713-4807924 GCF_000346465.2 Prunus persica
CAAACCACTCATTTTGAAACAACAAGTATGTGACGACAGAAGGTCTATCTCTGTCTCTCTCATACATGTAATCACGTTACGTTCGGACCCAGGGGCACACACTCTCACACAGAGGTGAAGGGTATGTGACTCAGCTAGTAATGTTGAGCTATACGCCTAAGCACCACTCAATCCAGACACATCTTAATTATTTGTCATACAAATTTGGGCAGGAAGAATTTCAGTCCGCAGCAATGCAAATGAAGTTGGAAACCAGCGTAGAGCACGGGATTATGGGCAACAAGAATGACAAGGCATGTGATGAGTGACGAACCAGCATTTGCAGACATGCAAGTTAGACACCATTCCATTTCGTTAGGAACATAAATCCTCCACCCAATCGGTTAGAAAAGAACTTCGTAAGAACATAAATAGTCCAATTTCTTGTCCCAATCGATATTGGATTGAAACCAAAACTTGGGGAACGACATTATATGGTGGGAGGAGTCATTTGATGAGTTTGGAGCGAAATCCAATGGCTAAAACTATGCAATTCACCAACCACTCCATTTCAGAACGAACTTCGTACGAACCTGAATTGTCCGACTTCATGGACCAATCGATATGGAATTAAGTCCAAAAGTTGGAGAACATCATAATGTTGTGGGAGGAGTCATTTCGTGAGTTTTGTGTGAAATCCAATCTCTAGAACTATGCGATACACCAACCACTCCATTTCTGAGCAAACTTCGTACGAACAAGAACTATCCGATTTCATGGACCAATCGATATCGGATTGAGTCCAAAACTTGGGGAACACCATACTATTGTGGGATGAGTCATTTGATGAGTTTTGAACGAAATTCAATGGCTAAAACTATGCAATACACCAACCACTCCATTTCAGAACGAACTTCTTACGAACCTGCATTGTCCGATTTCATGGACCAATTGATCTCGGATTGACTCCAAAACTTGGGGAGCGTGATAATATAGTAGGAGGAGTCATTTGGTGGGTTTTGAGTGAAATTCAATCTCTAGAACTATGCAATACACCAACCACTCCATTTCATTACGAACATAAATACACCAACCACTCCGTTAGAAAAGAACTTCGTACGAACATAAATAGTCCAATTTCTTGTCCCAATCGATATTGGATTGTAACCAAAACTTGGGGAATGTCATTATATGGTGGGAGAAGTCATTTGATGAGTTTGGAGCGAAATCCAATGGCTAAAACTATGCAATTCACCAACCACTCCATTTCAGAACGAACTTCGTACGAACCTGAATTGATTGACTTCATGGACCAATCGATATGGAATTGAGTCCAAAAGTTGGAGAACATCATAATGTTGTGGGAGGAGTCATTTGGTGAGTTTTGTGTGAAATCCAATCTCTAGAACTATACAATACACTAACCACTCCATTTCAGAACGAACTTGGTACAAACCTGAATTGTCCGATTTCCAGGACCAATCAATATCGGATTGAGTCCAAAACATGGGAGCATAATAATATTCTAGGAGAAGTCATTTGGTGGGTTTTGAGTGAAATCCAATCTCAAGAACTATACAATACACGAACCACTCCATTTCAGAACGAAGTTCTTACCAACCTGAATTGTTCAATTTCATGGACCAATCGATATCAGATTGATTCCAAAACTTGGGGAACATCGTCATATGGTGGGAGGAGTCAATTGGTTGGTTTTGAGGGAAATCCAATCTCTAGAACTATACAATACACCAACCACTCCATTTCAGAACGAACTTCGTACGAACCTCAATTGTCTAATTTCATGGACCAATCGATATCGGATTGAGTCCAAAACTTGGGGAACAACAAAATATTGTGGGAGGAGCCACGTGGTGGGTTTTGAGTGAAATCTAATCTCTAGAGCAATACAATACACAAACCACTCCCCTTCATAACGAACTTCGCATGAACCTGAATTTCCCAATTTCATGCACCAATTGATATCGGATTGAGTCCAAAACTTGGGGAACATCATAATATTGTGGGAGGAGTCATTTGGTGGGTTTTTTAGTGAAATCCAATCTCTAGAACTGTACAACACACCAACCACTACATTTTCAGAACGAACTTCACACGAACCTGAATTGTCCTGAATTGTCCAATTTCATGGACCAATCGATATCAGATTGAGTCAAAAACTTGAGGAACATCACAATATAGTGGGAGGAGTCAGTTGGTGGGTTTTGTGTGAAATGCAATTGCAAAAACTACGAAATACACCAACTACTCCATTTCAGAACAAACTTCGTTCGAACCTGAATTGTCCGATTTCATGGACCAATCAATATCGGATTGAATCCCAAACTTGGGAAACATCATAATATGGTGGGAGGAGTCATTTGGTGAGTTTTGAGTGAAATCCAATTGTTAAAACTATGCAACACACCAAACACTCCATTTCAGAACGAATTACGTACGAACCTGAATTGTCCGATTTCAGGGACGAATCGATATCGGATTGAGTCCAAAACTTGGGGAACATCATAATATGGTGGGAGGATTTATTTGGTGGGTTTTGAGAGAAATAAAATCTCTAGAACTACACAATACACCAACCACCCCATTTCATAAGGAACTTTGTACGAACATGAATTGTCCAATTTCATGGACCAATAGATGTTGGATTGAGTCCAAAACTTGGGGAACATCATAATATAGTGGGAGGAGTCATTTGGTGGGGTTTGAGGGAACTCCAATCTCTAGAATTATACAACACACCAACCACTCCATATCAGAACGACCTTCGTACGAACTTGAATTGTCCCATTTCATGGACCAATCGATATCGGATTGAGTCCAAAACTTGGGGAGCACCATAATGTTGTGAGAGGAGTCGTTTGGTGAGTTTTGAGAAATATCCAATTACGAAAACTATGCAATACACCAACCAGAATTTCGTACGAACCAGTTTTGAGAAATATCCAATATCCATTTCATAACGAACTTCGTACGAACCAGAATTGTCCGATTTCATGGACCAATCGATATCGGATTGAGTCCAAAACTTGGGGAACATCATAATATGGTGGGAGGTGTCATTTGGTGTTTTTTTTGAGTGAAATCCACTCTCTATAACTATGCAATACACCAACTACTCCATTTCAGAACGAACTTCGTACGAACTTTAACTGTCCAATTTCATAGACCAATCAACATCGGATTGAGTCCAAAATTTGGGCAACATCATAATGTTGTGGGACTAGTCATTTGGTCACTTTTGAGTGATATCCAATTGCCAAAACTACGCAATACACCAACCACTCCATTTCAGAACGAACTTCGTACGAACCTGAATTGTCCGATTTCATGGACCAATCGATATCGAATTGAGTCCAAAACTTGGGGAACATCATAATATTGTGGGAGGAGTTATTTGGTGGGTTTTGAGTGAAATACAATATCTAGAACTATACAATACACCAACCACTCCAAAAACCACTCCATTTCAGAACTTACTTTGTACGAACTTGAATTGTCTAATTTCATGGACCAATCGATATCGGATGGAGTCCAAAATCTGAGGAACATCATAATATAGTCAGAGGAGTGTTGTGTTGGCTTCTTAGTGAAATCCAATCTTTAGAGCAATACAATACACAAACTTTTCCATTTCATAATGAACTTCGTATGAACCTGAATTTCCCAATTTCATGCCCCAATCGATGTTAGATTGAGTCCAAAACTTGGGGGACATCATAATGTTGTGGGCGGAATCATTTGGTGAGTTTTGAGTGAAATCCAAATGCCAAAACTATGCGTTTCACCAACCACTCCATTTCAGAATGAACTTCGTATGAACCTGAATTTCCCACTTGCATGGAACAATCGATATCGGATTGAGTCCAAAACTTGGGGAACATTGTAGTATTGTGGGAGGAGTCATTTGGTGGGTTTTTAGTGAAATCAAATTTCTAGAACTATACAACACACCAACCACTACATTTCAGAACGAACTTCGCAGGAACCTGAATTGTCCAATTTCATGGACCAATCGATATCAGATTGTGTTGAAAACTTGGGGAATAGCACAATATAGTGGGAGGAGTCATTTGGTGGGTTTTGAGTGAAATCCAATTGCAAAAACTATGAAATACACCAACCACTCCATTTCAGAACGAACTTCGCACGGACCTGAATTGTCCGATTTCATGAACCAATTGATATCGGATTAAATCCAAAACTTGGGTATCACCATAATATTGTGGGAGGAGACATTTGGTGGGTTTTTAGTGAAATCCAACCTCTAGAACTATACAATTCGCCCACCACTCCATTTCAGAACGAACTTCGTACGAATCTAAATTGTCCAATTTCATGGACCAATCTATATCGGATTGAGTCGAAAACTTTGGGAACATCACAATATAATGGGAGGAGTCATTTGGTGGGTTTTGAGTGAAATCCAAATGCAAAGACTATGAAATACAGCCACCACTCCATTAGAGAACAAACTTCGTACGAACATGAATAGTCCAATTTCTTGGACCAATCGATATCTGTTCGAGCCCAAAAGTTGCGGAACATCACAATATGGTGGGAGGAGTCATGTAGTGAGTTTTGCGCGAAATCCAATGTCCAAAACTACGAAATACACCAACCACCCCATTTCAGAACGAACTTTGTACGAACCTGAATTGTCCGATTTCATCGATCAATCGATATCGGATTGAATCCAAAACTTGGGGAACACCGTAATATGGTGGAAGGAGTCATATGGTAAGTTTTGAGCGAAATCCATTGTCAAAAACAATGATGGGTGGAGTCATTTGGTGAGTTTTGAATGAAATCCAATGGCTAAAACTATGCAATACACCACCCACTCCATTTCATAACGAACTCCGTACAAACCTGAATTGTCCAATTTCAAGGACCAATCGATATCGGACTTTTTTTTTGGGGGGGAGGGGGGGAGGGGCAGAGCAGTTAAAGAATGAACCAACCCAAAGGAGTCATTTGGTGACTTTTGAGTGAAATCCAATGGCTAAAACTATGCAATACACCAACCACTCTATTTCATAACGAACTGAATTGTCCAAAATCCTGGAACAATCGATAGCGGATTGATTACAAAACTTGGGGAACATCATAATATGGTGGGAGGAGTCATTTGGTGACTTTTGAGTGAAATCCAGTGGCTAAATCTATGTAATACACCAACCGCTGCATTTCAGAACAAACTTCATACGAAGCTGAATTGTCCAATTTCATGGACCAATCGATATTGGATTGAGTACAAAACTTGGGAAACATCATAATATTGTTTGGGGAGTCATTTGGTGACTTTTGAGTGAAGTCCAATGGCTTAAACTACGCAATACACTAACCACTCCATTTCATAACGAACCTGAATTGTCCAAAATCCTGGACCAATCGATATCGGATTGATTCCAAAACTTGGGGAACAACATAATATGGTGGGAGGAGTCATTTGGTGACTTTTGAGTGAAATCTAATGGCTAAATCTATGTAATACACCAACCACTCTATTTCATAACGAACTTCGTACGGACCTGAATTGTCCAATTAAATGGACCAATCGATATCGGATTGAGTCCAAAACTTGGGGAAGACCGTAATATGATGGGAGGAGTCATTTGGTGAGTTTTGAATGAAATCCAATGGCTAAAACTATGCAATACACCACCCACTCCATTTCATAACGAACTTCGTACGAACCTGAATTGTCCAATTTCATGGACCAATCGATATCGGATTAAGTACAAAACTTGGGGAACATCATAATATGATGGGTGGAGTCATTTGGTGAGTTTTGAATGAAATTCAATGGCTAAAACTATGCAATACACCACCCACTCCATTTCATAACGAACTTCGTACGAACCTGAATTGTCCAATTTCATGGACCAATCGATATCGGATTGAGTCCAAAACTTGGGGAACATCATAATATGATGGGAGGAGTTATTTGGTGGGTTTTGAGGGAAATCCAATGATAAAAATATGCAATAAACCAACCACTCCATTTCATAACAACTTCGTACGTACCTGAATTGTCCAATTTCATAGGCCAATCGATTTCGAATTGAGAACAAAACTTGGGGAACATCATAATATGATGGGTGGACTGATTTGGTGAGTTTTGAATGAAATCCAATGATTAAAACTATGCAATACACCACCCACTCCATTTCATAACGAACTTCGTACGAACCTGAATTGTCCAATTTCATGGACCAATCGATATCGGATTGAGTCCAAAACTTGGGGAACATCATAATATGATGGGAGGAGTCATTTGGTGGGTTTTGAGAAAATCCAATCTCTAGAACTATGCAATACACCAACCACTCCATTTCATAACGAACTTTGTACGAACCAGAATTGCCCAATTTCCTGGAACAATCGATATCGGATTGAGTCCAAAACTTGGGAAACATAATAATATGTTGGGAGGAGTCATTTGGTGGGTTTTGGGTGAAATCCAATCTCTAGAACTATACAATACACCAACCACTCCATTTCAGAACGAACTCGTAAGAACCTGAATTGTCCAATTTCGTGGGCCAACCGATATAGGATTGAGTCCAAAACTTGGGGAACATCATAATATTCGTGGAGGAGTCATTTGGAGGGTTTCGAGTGAAATCCAATCTCTAGAACTATACAGTACACCAACCACTCCATTTTAGAACGAACTTCGTATGAACATGAATTGTCCAATTTCATGGACCAATCGATATCAAATTGAGTCCAAAACTTGGGGAACACCATAATATATTGTGGGAGGAGTCATTTGGTGGGTTTTGAGTTAAATCCAATTGCCAAAACTATGCACTACCCCAACTACTCCATTTGAAAACGAACTTCGTACGAACCTGTATTGTCCAATTTCATGGACCAATCGATATCGGTTCAGTCCAAAACTAGGGGAACATCATAATATAGTGTGAGGAGTCATTTGGTGAGTTTTGAATGGAATCTAATGGCTAAAACTATGCAATACACCAACCACTCCATTTCAGAACGAACTTCGTACGAACCTGAATTGTCCAATTCCGTGGACAATTCGGTATCGGAATGTGTGCAAAAGTTTGGGAACATCATAATATGGTGGGAGGAGTCATTTCGTGAGTTTTGAGTGAAATTCAAGTGCCAAAAGTATGCAATACACCAACCGATGCATTTCAAAACGAACTTCGTACGAACCTGTATTGTCCAATTTCTTGGACCAATCGATATCAGATTCAGTACAAAACTTGGGGAACATCATAATATGATGGGAGGAGTCATTTGGGGACTTTTGAGTGAAAGCCAGTGGCTAAAACTATGCAAAAAACCAACCACTCCATTTCAAAACGAACTTCGTACGAACCTGAATTGTCCAGTTTCATGGACCAATCGATATCGGATTGAGTCGAAAACTTAGGGAACATCATAATATGGTGGGAGGAGTCATTTGGTGAGTTTTGAGTGAAATCCAATGGCTACAACTATGCAATACACCAGCCACTCCATTTCAGAATGAAATTCGTACGAACCTGAATTGTCCAATTTCATGGACCAATCGATATCGGATTGAGTTAAAAACTTGGGGAACATCATAATATGGTGGGACGAGTGATTTGGCTTGTTTTGAGTGAAATCCAATCTCTAGAACAGTACAATGCACCAACCTCTTCATTTCGTAACGAACTTCGTACGATCCTGAATTGTCTGATTTCGTTGACCAATCGATATCGGATTACGTCCAAAACTTGGAGAACATCATAATATGGTGGGAGGAGTCACTTGGTGAGTTTTGAGTGAAATCCAACGGCTAAAACTATGCAATACACCAACCACTCCGTTTCAAATCGAACTCCGAGCGAACCTTAATTGTCCAATTTCATGGACCAATCGATATCGGATTGAGTCCAAAACCCGAGGAACAACATAATATGGTAAGAGGTGTCATTCGGTGGGTGCCGAGAGAAATCCAATCCCTAGAACTATGCAAGACACTAACTATTCTACTTGAGAACGAACTTTGTACGAACCTGAATTGTCCAATTTCATGGACCAATCGATATCGGATTGAGCCTAAAACTTGGGGAACATCATAATATGGAGGGAGGAGTCATTTGGTGGGTTTTGAGTGAAGTCCAATCTCTAGATTTATGCAATACACCAATCACTCCATTTCAGAAAGAACTTCGTACGAACCTGAATTGTACGATTTCATGGACCAATCGATATCGGATTAAGTCCAAAACTTGGGGAACGTCATAATATGGTGGGAGGAGTTATTTGGTGAGTTTTAAGTGAAATTCAATCTCTAGAACTCTGCAATACACCAACCATTCCATTTCATAACGAACTTCGTACGAACCTTAATTGTCCAATTTCATGGACCAATCGATATCGAATTGAGTCCAAAACTTGGGGAACATCAAAATGTTGTGGGAGGAGTCGTTTTGTGGGTTTTGAGTGAAATCCAGTGGCTAAAACTAAGCAATACACTAACCACCCCATTTCAGAACGAACTTCAAACGATACAAAATTGTTCGATTTTAAGGACTAATCGATATCAGATTTAGTCCAAAACTTAGGGAACATCATAATATGGTGGGAGGAGTCATTTGGTGAGTTTTGAGAGAAATCCAATGGCTAAAACTATGCAATACCCCAACCACCCCATTTCATAATGAACATCGTATGAACATGAATTGTCCAATTTCATGGACCAATCGATACCGGATAGAGTCCAAACTTGGGGAACATCATAATATAGTGGAAGGAGTCATGGGCTGCGTTTTCAGTGAAATCCAATTCGCAGAACTATGCAACACACCAACCACTCCATTTCATAACGAACTTCGTACGAACCTGAATTGTCCAATTTCGTGGACTAATCGATATGGGATTGAGTCCAAAACTCGGGGAATATCATAATATAGTGGGAGGAGTCGTTTTGTGAGTTTTGAGTGAAATCCAGTGGCTATAACAATGTAATACACGAACCACTCCATTTCAGAACGAACTTCGTACGAACCAGAATTGTCCGATTTCAAGGACCAATGGATATCGGATTGAGTCCAAACCTTAGGGAACATCATAATATAGTGGGAGGACACATTTGGTGGGTTTCAAGTGAAATCCAATCTCTAAAACTATGCAATAAACCAACCATTCCATTTCAGGACGAACTTCGTACGAACCTGAATTGTCCAATTTGATGGACCAATCGATATCGGATTGAGTCCAAAACTTGGGGAACATCATAATATTGTGGGAGGAGTCATTTGGTGGGTTTTGAGTGAAATCCAATCTCTAAAACTATGCAATAAACCAACCATTCCATTTTAGAACGAACTTCGTACGAACCTGAATTGTCCAATTTTATGGACCAATCGATATCGGATTGAGTCCAAAACTTGGGGAACATCATAATATGGGTGGCAGAGTCATTTGGTGAGTTTTGAGTGAAATCCAATGGCTAAAACTATGCAATACACCAGCCACTCCATTTTAGAATGAACTTCATTTGAACCTGAATTGTCCAATTGCATGGACCAATCGATATCGGATTGAGGCCACAACTTGGGGAACAACATAACTTAGTGGGAGGAGTCATTTGGTGGGTTTTCTGTGAAATCTAATCCCTAGAAATATGCAATGCACCAACCACTCCATTTCATAACGAACTACGCACGCACCTGAATAGTCGAATTTCATTGACAAATCGATATCGGATTAAGTCCAAAACTTGGGGAACATCATAATGTTGTGGGAGGAGTCGTTTTGTGAGTTTTGAGTGAAATCCAGTGGCTATAACAGTGCAATACACCAACCACTCCATTTGAGAACGAACTTTGTACCAACCCGAATTGTCCGATTTGAAGGACAAATTGATATCGGATTGAGTCCAAACCTTAGGGAACATCATAATATCGTGGGAGGAGTCATTTGGTGGGTTTTAAGTGAAATTCAATCTCTAGAACTATGGAATACACCAACCATTCCATTTCTGAACGAACTTTGTACAAACTTGAATTGTCCAATTTGATGGACCAATCGATATAGGATTGTGTCCAACACTTGGGGAACATCATAATATGGTGGGAGGAGTCATTTGGTGAGTTTCGAGTGAAATCCAATGGCTAGCACTATGCAATACACCAACCACTCCAGTTTTTAATGAATTTCGTACGAACCTGAATTATCAAATTTCATGGACCAATAGATATATGATTGAGTCCAAAAGTTGGGGAACATCATAATATCGTGAAGGTAGTCATTTGGTGAGTTTTGAGTCAAATCCAATGGCTACAACTATGCAACACACCAACCACTGCATTTCATAACGAACGTCGTACGAACTTGAGTTGTCCTATTTCATGGACCACTTGACATCTGATTGGGTCCAAAACCTGGGGAACATCATAATATGGTGGGAGGTGCCATTTGGTGTGTTTTGAGTCAAATCCAATGGCTAAAACTATGCAACACACCAACCCCTCCATTTCATAACGAACTTCATACGAACCTGAGTTATCTAATTTAATGGACCAATTGATATCGGATAGAGTCCAAATCCTAGATAACATCATAATATGGTGGGAGGTATCATTTGGTCGGATTGAGTCCAAAACTAGGGGAACATCATAATGTTGTGGGAGGAGTCATTTGGTGAGTTTTGAGTGAAATCCAATTGCCAAAACTATGCAATACACCGACCAATCCATTTTAGAACGAACTTCGTACAAACTTGAATTGTCCGATTTCTTGGAACAATCGATATCAGATCTAATCCAGAACTTGGGGAACCTCATAATATTGTGGAAGGAGTTATTTGGTGGGTTTTGAGAGAAATCCCATCTCTAGAACCATCCAACACACCAACCACTACATGTCAAAATGAACTTCGTACGAACCTTAATTTTCCAATTGCATGGAACAAACGATATCAGATTGAGTCCAAAACTTGGGGAACATCATAATGTTGTGGGACTAGTCATTTGGTGAGTTTTCAATGAAATCCAATTGCCAAAACTATGCAATACACCAACCAATCCATTTCAGAACTATCTTCGGACGAACTTGAATTGTCCGATTTCACGGACCAATCGATATCGAATTGAGTCCAAAACATGGGGAACATCATAATATTGTGCGAGGAGTCATTTGGTGGGTTTGGAGTGAAATCCAATCTCCAGAACTATACCATACACCAAACACTTCATTTCACAACGAACCTGAATTGTCCTATTTCAAGGACCAATCGATATCGGATTGAGTCCAAAACTTGGAGAACACCATAATATATGGTGGGAGGAGTCATTTGGTGAGTTTTAATTCAAAACCAATCTCCAGAACTACGCAATACACCAACCACCCCATTTCAGAACGAACTTCGTACGAACATGAATTGTCCAATTTAATGGACCAACCGATATCGGATTCAGCCCAAAACTTGGGGAACATTATAATATGGTGGGAGGAGTCATTTGGTGAGTTTTGAGTGAAATCCAACGGCTTAAACTAAGCAATACACCAACCACTCCATTTCATAAAAAATTTCATACGAACCTGAATCGTCCAATTTCATGGACCAATCGATATCGAATTGAGTCCAAAACTTGGGGAACGTAATAATATAGTGGGAGTAGTCATTTGGTGGGGTTTGAGTGAAATTCAAACTCTAGAACGATGCAATTTCCGCCCATCCAATTTCATAACGAACTTCGTACGTACCTGAATTGTCCAATTTCATGGACCAATCAATATCGGATTGAGTACAAAACTTGGGGAACAACACAATGTTGTGGGAGGAGTCATTTGGGAGTGAAATCCAATTGCCAAAACTATGCAATACACCAACCACTCCATTTCAGAACGAACTTCGTACGAACCTGAATTGTCCAATTTCATGGACCAATCGATATCAGATTGAGTCCAAAACTTGAGGAACATCATAATATTATGGGAAGGGTCATTTAGTGGGTTTTGAGTGAAATCCAGTCTCTAAAACTATATAATACACCAACCACTCCATTTCGGAATGAACCTGAATTGTCCAATTTCGTGGACCAACTGATATCGGATTGAGTCCAAAACTTGGGGAACATGACAATATGGTGGGAGGAGTCATTTGATGAGTTTTGAGGGAAATCTAGTGGAAAAAACTATGCAATACACCAACCACTTTATTTCAGAACGAACTTCGTCCGAACCTGAATTGTCCAATTTCATGGCACAATCGATATCGGATTGAGTCCAAAACTTTTGGAACATCATAATGTTGTTGGAGGAGTCATTTTGTGAGTTTTAAGTGAAATCCAATGGCTAAAACAATGCAATCCCCCAACCACTCCATTGCAGAACGAACTTCGTACGAACCTTAACTGTCCGATTTCATGGACCAATCGATAGCGAATTGAGTCCAACACTTCGGGAACAACATAATTTGGCGGGAGGAGTCATTTGGGGAGTTTTGAGAGAAATCCAATGTCTAAAACTATGCAACACCAACCACTCCATTTCAGAAAGAATTTCGCACGAACTTGAATTGTCCAATTTCATGGACCAATCAATATCGGATTGAGTCCAAAACTTGGGGAACATCATAATATGGTGGGAGGAGTCATTTGGTGAGTTTTGAGTGAAATCCAACAGCCAAAACTATGCAATACAGCAACCACAACATTTCAATCAATATCGGATTGAGTCCAAAACTTGGGGAACATCATAATATGGTGGGAGGAGTCCTCTGGTGAGTTTTGAGCAAAATCCAATTGCCAAAACTATGCCATACACCAACCACTTCATTTCGGAACTAACTTCGTTCGAAACTGAATTGTCCGATTTCATGGACCAATCGATATCGTATTGAGTCCAAAACTTGGGGAACACCATAATATTGTGGGAGGTGTCATTTGGTGGGGTTTGAGTGAAATCCAAACTCTAGAACTATACAATACACCAACCACTTCATTTCATAACGAACTTCGTACGAACCTGAATTGTCCGATTTAATGGACTAATCGATATCGGATTGAGTCCAAAACTTAGGGTAGATCAGAATTTTATGGGAGGAGTCATTTCGAGAGTTTTGAGTGAAATCCAACTGCCAAAACTATGCAATACACCAACCACTCTATTACAGAACGAACTTCGTACGAACATGAATAGTCTGATTTCTTGGACCAATCGATATTGGATTGAGCCCAAAACTTGAGGAACATCATCATATTGTGGGAGGAGTCATTTGGTAGGTTTTGAGAGAAATCCAACGGCCAAAACTGTGCAATACACCAACCACTCCATTAGAGAACGAACTTCATACGAATAGGAATAGTCCAATTTCTTGGACCAATCGATATTGAATTGAGCCCAAAACTAGAAAAGCAACATAATATGGTGGGAAAAGCCATTTGGTGAGTTTTGAGCAAAATTCAATGTCCAAAACTACGCAATAAGCCAACCACTCCATTACAGAACGAACTTCGCATGAACATGAATTCTCCAACTTGGGGAACACCATAATATTGTGGGAGGTGTCATTTGGTGGGGTTTGAGTGAAATCCAAACTCCAGAACTATATAATACACCAACCACTTCATTTCATAACAAACTTCGTACGAACCTGAATTGTCCGATTTAATGGACTAATCGATATCAGATTGATTCCCAAACTTGGGGAACATCATAATATCGTGGGAGGAGTCCTTTGCTGAGTTTTGAGTGAAATCCAATACACCAACTACTCCATTTCATAACGAACTTCGTACGAACCTGAATTGTCCAATTTCATGGACCAATCGACATCGGATTAAGTCCAAAACTTGGGAAACCTCATAATATCGTGGGAGGAGTCATTTGGTGGGTTTTGAGTGATATCCAATCTATAGAACTATACAATACACCAACCACTCCATTTCTGAACGAACTTCGTATGAACTTGAATTGCCAATTTCAAGGATCAATCAATATCGGATTGAGTCCAAAACTTGGGGAACATCATAATACAGTGGGAAGAGCCAATTGGTTTGTTTTGAGTGCAAGCCAGTAGGAAAAACTATGAAATACACCAACCACTCCATTAGAGAACGAACTTTGTACGGACATAAATAGTCCAATTTCATGGATCAATCGATATCGAATTGAGTCCAAAACTTGGGGAACATCATAATATAGTGGGAGGAGTCATTTGGTGGGTTTTGAATGAAATCCAATCTCTAGAACTA
The DNA here is from genome assembly GCF_000346465.2 of Prunus persica. NCBI lineage: Eukaryota > Viridiplantae > Streptophyta > Magnoliopsida > Rosales > Rosaceae > Prunus > Prunus persica. The sequence continues at coordinate 4,766,921 of NC_034015.1, forward strand.
TGCAATACACCAACCACTCCATTTCTGAACAAACTTCTTACGAACCTGAATTGTCCAATGTCATGGACCAATCGATATCGGATTAAGTCCAAAACTTGGGGAACATCATAATATGGTGGGGGTAGTCATTTGGTGAGTTTTGAATGAAATTCAATGGCTAAAACTATGCAATACACCACCCACTCCATTTCATAACGAACTTCGTAACAACTTGAACTGTCGGTTTTCATGGACCAATCGATATCGGATTGAGTCCAAAGCTTGGGGAACCTTATAATATTGTGGGGGGAATCATTTGGTGGGTTTTGAGAGAAATCCAATCTCCAGAACTTAACCACACCAACCACTACAATTCATAACAAACTTCGTACGAATCTGAATTGTCCATTTCAGGGACCAATCTATATCGGATTGGGTCCAAAACATGGGGAACATCGTAATATGGTGGGAGGATTCATTTGGTGAGTTTTGAGTGAAATCCAATGGCTAAAACTGTGCAATACGCCAACCACTCCATTCCAAAAAGAATTTCGTACGAACCTGAATTGTCCAATTTCATGGACTAATCGATATCGGATTCAGTCCAAAACATGGGGACCAACATAATATAGTGGGAGGAGTCATTCAGTGGGTTTTGAGTGAAATTCAATCTCTAGAACTATGATATACACCAACCACACCATTTCAGATCAACTTCATACGAACCTGAATTGTCCTATTTCATGCACAAATCGATATCGGATTCAGTCCAAAACTTGGGGAATATCATAATGTTGTGGAAGGAGTCATTCGATGAGTTTTGAGTCAAATCCAATGGCTAAAACAATGCAATACACCAACCACGGCATTTCATACCAACTTCATACGAACCTGAATTGTAAAATTTCATGGACCAATCGATATCGGATTGAGTCCAAAACTTGCGGAACAACATAATGTTGTGGGGGGAGTCATTTGGTGAGTTTTGAGTGAAATCCATTTTCCAAAATTATGCAATACACCAACCACTCCATTTCAGAACGAAATCGTACAAAACCGAATTGTTCGATTTCATGGACCAATCGATATCGGATTGAATCCAAAACTTGGGGAACATCGTAATATTGTGGGAGTTGTCATTTGGTGAGTTTTGAGTGAAATCCAATTGCCCTAACTATGCAATACACCAACCACTCCATTTCAGAACAAACTTCATACGAACCTGAATTGTCCAATTTCATGGACCAATCGATTTCAGATTGAGTCCAAAACATGGGAAACAGCATAATGTTGTGGGAGGAGTTATTTGGTGGGTTTTGATTGAAATCCAATTTCTACAGCTATAAAATACACCAACCACTCTTTTTTAGAACGAACTTTCGTACGAACTTGAATTGTCCGACTTCATGGACCAATCGATATCGGATTGAGTCCAAAACTTGGAGAATATCATAATGTGGTGGGAGGAGTCATTTGGTGAGTTTCGAGTGAAATCCAATGGCTAATACTATGCAATACTCCAACCAGTCCTTTTTATAACGAACTTCATACGAACCGGATTTGTACGATTTCGTGGACCAATTAATGTCGGATGGAGTCCAAAACTTGGAGAACATCATAATATGGTGGGAGGAGTCATTTAGTGAGTTTTGAGTGAGATTCAATGGCGAAAACGGTGCAACACACCAACCAGTCCATTTCATAACGAACTTCATACGAACCTGAATTGTTCCATTCCATGGACCAATCGATATCATATTCAGGCCAAAACTTGGAGAACATCATAATATGGTGGGAGGAGTCATTTGGTGTGTTTTGAGTGAACTCCAATCTCGAGAACTATGCAATACACCAACCACTCTATTTCATAACGAACTTCGTACGAACATGAATTGTCCAATGTCATGGACCAATCGATATCAGATTGAGTCCAAAACTTGGGGAACATCATAATATTGTGGGAGGAGTCATTTGATGGGTTTTGAGTGAAATCCAGTCTCTAGAACTATACAATACCCCAACCACTTTATTTCAGAACAAACTTCATACGAACTTGAATTGTCCAAATTCATAGACCAATCGATATCGGATTGAGTACAAAACTTGGGGAACATCATAATGTTGTGGGAGGAGTCATTTTGTGATTTTTGAGTGAATTCCAATGGCTAAAACAATGCAATACACCAGCCACTCCCTTTCAGAACGAACTTCGTACGAACCTGAATTGTCTGATTTCTTGGACCAATCGACATCGGATTTAGTCCAAAACTTCGGGAACATCATAATATTGTGGGAGGAGTCATTTGGTGGGTTTTGAGTGAAATCCAATAGCAAAAACTATGAAATACACCAACCACTCCATTAGAGAACGAACTTCGTACGAACATGAATAGTCCAATTTCTTGGACCAATCGATATCGGATTGAGCCCAAAACTTGGGCAACATCATAATATAGTGTGAGGTGTCTTTTGGTGGGATTTGAGTGAAATACAAAAGCAAAAACTATGAAATTCACCAACCACTCCATTATAGTCCAATTTCTTGGACCAAACGATATCGGATTGAGCCCAAAACTTGGGAGGAGTCATTCGGTGGGTTTTAAGAACTTGAATTGTCCGTTTTCATGGACCAATCGATATCAGATTGAGTCCAAAACTTGGGGAACATCTTAATATTGTGGGACATTCGGTGGGTTTTAAGTGAAATCTGATCTCTAGAACTATACAATACACCAACCACTCCATTTCATAACGAACTTCGTACGAACCCGAATCGTCCGATTTCAGGGACAAATCGATATCGTATTGAGTCCAAAACTTGGGGAACATCATAATGTGGTGGGAAGAATGATTTGGTTGGATTTAGAGTGAAATCCAATCAATAGAACTACAGAATAAACCAACCACACCATTTCAGAACAAACTTTGTACGAACCTGAATTGTCCAATTTCATGGACCAATCGTTATCAGATTGAGTCCAAAACTTCGAGAACATCATAACATTGTGGGAGGAGTCATTTGGTGGGTTTTGAGTGAAATCCAATCTCTAGAACTATACAATACAAGAACCACTACATTTCATAACAAACTTCATACAAACGTGCATTGTCCAATTTCGTGGACCAATCGATATCGGATTGAGTCCTAAACTTGGGGAACGTCATAATGTTGTGGGAGGAGTCATTTGGTGGATTTTGAGTGAAATCCAATCCCTAGAACTATACAATACACCAACCACTTGAATTTGGAACGAACTTCGTACGAACCTGAATTGTCAAATTTCATGGAACAATCGATATCGGATTGAGTCCAAAACTTGGGGAACATCATAATGTTGTGGGAGAAGTCATTTGGTGAGTTTTGAAAGAAATCCAATTGCCAAAACTATGCAATACGTCAACCACTCCATTTCAGAACGAACTTCGTACGAACCTGAAGTGTACAATTTCATGGACAAATCAATATCGGATTGAGTCCAAAACTTGGGAACATCATAATGTGGTAGGAGGAATGATTTGGTTGGATTTGAGTGAAATCCAATGTCTAGAACTATACAATACACCAACCACACCATTTCAGAACGAACTTCGTACGAACCTGAACTGTTTAATGTCATGGACCAATCGATATCGGATTGAGTCCAAAATTCGGGGAACATCATAATAGATGGTGGGAGGAGTCATTTGGTGAGTTGTGAATGAAATCCAATGGCTAAAACGGTGCAATACACCAACCACTCCATTAGATAACAAACTTTGAACGAACATGAATAGTCAAATTTCTTGGACCAATCGATATCGGATTGTGCCCAAAACTTGGAGAACTGCATAATAAGGTGGGAGGAGGCATTTGATGAGTTTTGAACGAAGTCTAATGGATAAAACTGTGCAATACACCAACCACTCCATTTCGTAACGAACTTCATACAAACCTGAGTTATCCGATTTCAAGCACCAATCGATATCGAATTGTGTCCAAAACTTGGGGAACATCATAATATAGTGGGAGGAGTCATTTGGTGGTGTTTGAGTGAAATCCAATCTCTAGAATTGTACAATGCACCAACGACTCCATTTTAGAACGAACTTCGTACGAACCTGAATTGTCCAATTTCAGGGACCATTCGATATCGGATTGAATCCAAAACTTGGGGTACAACATAATGTTGTGGGACCAGTCATTTGGTGAGTTTTCAGTGAAATCCAAATGCCAAAACTATGCAATTCACCAACCACTCCATTAGAGAACTAACTTTTTATGAACATGAATAGTCCAATTTCTTGGACCAATCGATATCGGATTGTGCCCAAAACTTGGCGAGCATCATACTATAGTGGGATCAGTCATTTGATGAGTTTTGAACGAAATCCAATGGATTACACTATGCAATACACCAACCATTCCATTTCATAACGAACTTCATGCGAACCTGAATTGTCTAATTTCATGGACCAATCGATATCGGATTGAGTCTAAAACTTAGGGAACATCATAATATAGTGTGAGGAGTCATTTGGTGGTTTTTGCGTGAAATCCAATTGCCAAAACTGTGCAGTACACCAACCACTCCATTAGAGAACGAACTTTGTACGAACATGAATAGTCAAATTTCTTGGACCAATGGATATCAGATTGAGTCCAAAACTTGGGGAACATCATAATGTTGAGGGGGGAGTCATTTGGTGAGGTTTGAGCAAAATCTAATTGCCAAAAGTAGGCAATACACCAACCATTCCATTTCAACAAGAATTTCGTTTGAACCTGAATTGTTCGATTTTATGGACCAATCAATATCGGATTGAGTCGAAAACTTGGGGAAAATAATAATATTGTGGGAGGAGTGATTTGGTGGGTTTTGAGTGAAATCCAATCTCTACAACTATGCAATACACCAACCACTCTATTTCATAAAGAACTTCATACGAACATGAATTGTCCAATTTCATGGACCAATCGATATCGGATTGAGTCTAAAACTTGGGGAACATCATAATATAGTGTGAGGAGTCATTTGGGGGTTTTTGGGTGAAATCCAATCGCCAAAACTATGCAGTACACCAACCACTCTATCAGAGAACGAACTTTGTACGAACATGAATAGTCAAATTTTTTGGACTAATCGATATCAGATTGAGTCCAAAACCTGGGGAACATCATAATGTTGAGAGGGGAGTCATTTGGTGAGTTTTGAGCAAAATCTAATTGCCAAAAGTAGGCAATACACCAACCACTCCATTTCAAAATGAATTTCGTTTGAACCTGAATTGTCCGATTTCATGGACCAATCAATATCGGATTGAGTCGAAAACTTGGAGAACATAATAATATTGTGGGAGGAGGAGTTATTTGGTGTTTTTTGAGGGAAATCCAATCTGTAGAACTACACAATACACCAACCACTCCATTTCAGAAAGAACTTCGTACGAACCTGAATTGTCCGATTTAATGGACCAATCGATATTGGATTGAGTCCAAAACTTGGGGAACATCATAATGTTGTGCGAGGAGTCATTTGGTGACTTTTGAGTAAAATCCAATCTCCAAAACTATGCAATACACCAACCACTCCATTAGAGAGCGAACTTTGTACGAACATGAATAGTCAAAGTTCTTGGTTCAATCAGTGTCGGATTGAGTCCAAAACTTGGGGAACATCATAATATTGAGGGAGGAGTCATTTGGTGAGTTTTGAGCAAAATCTAATTGCCAAAAGTAGGCAATACACCAACCACTCCATTTCAAAATGAATTTCATTTGAACCTGAATTGTCTAATTTCAAGGACCAATCAATATCGGATTGAGTCGAAAACTTGCGAAAAATAATAATATTGTGGGAGGAGTCATTTGGTATGTTTTGAGTGAAATCCAATCTCTACAACTATGCAATACACCAACCACTCTATTTCATAACGAACTTCATACGAACCTGAATTGTCCAATTTCAAGGACCAATCGATATCGGATTGAGTCTAAAACTTGGGGAACATCATAATATAGTGTGAGGAGTCATTTGTTGGTTTTTGAGTGAAATCCAATCTCTAGAACTATACAATACACCAGCCACTCCATTTCAGAACGAACTTCGAACGAACCTGAATTGTCCAATTTCATGGCCCAATCGATATCGGATTGTGTCGAAAACTTGGGGGACAACATAATATTGTGGGAGGATTCATTTGGTGGGTTTTGAGTGAAATCCAATTGCCAAAACTATGCAACACACCAGCCAGTCCATTTGAAAACGAACTTCGTACGAACCTGAATTGTCCAATTTCATGGACCAATCGATATCGGATTGAGTCCAAAACTAGGGGAACATCATAATATAGTGTGAGGAGTCATTTATGAGTTTTGAACGAAATCCAATGGATAAAACTATGCAATACACCAACCATTCCATTTCATAACGAACTTCGTACGAACCTAAATTGTCCAATTTCATGGACCAATCGTTATCGGATTGAGTCTAAAACTAGGGGAACATCATAATATAGTGTGAGGAGTCATTTGGCGGTTTTTGGGTGAAATCCAATTGCGAAAACTGTGCAGTATACCAACCACTCCATTAGAGAACGAACTTTGTACGAACATGAATAGTCAAATTTGTTGGACCAATCGATATCAGATTGAGTCCAAAACTTGGTGAACATCATAATGTTGAGGGGGGGAGTCATTTGGTGAGTTTTGAGCAAAATCTAATTGCCAAAAGTTTGCAATACACCAACCACTCCATTTCAAAACGAATTTCGTTTGAACCTGAATTGTCCGAATTCATGGACCAATCGATATCGGATTGAGTCGAAAACTTGGAGAACATAATAATATTGTGGGAGGAGTCATTTGGTGTTTTTTGAGGGAAATCCAATTTGTAGAACTATACAATACACCAACCACTCTATTTCAGAACGAACTTCGTACGAACCTGAATTGTCCGATTTCATGCACCAATCGATATTGGATTGTGTCCAAAACTTGGGGAACATCATAATGTTGTGGGAGGAGTCATTTGGTGACTTTTGAGTGAAATCCAATTGCCAAAAGTGTGCAATACACCAATCACTCCATTAGAGAGCGAACTTTGTACGAACATGAATAGTCAAATTTCTTGGTTCAATCGATATCGGATTGAGTCCAAAACTTGGGGAACATCATAATGTTGAGGGAGGAGTCATTTGGTGAGTTTTGAGCAACATATAATTGCCAAAAGTATGCAATACATAAAGCACTCCATTTCAAAATGAACTTCGTACGAACCTGAATTGTCCGATTTCATAGACCAATCAATATCGGATTGAGTCGAAAACTTGGGGAAAATAATAATATTGTGGGAGGATTCGTTTGGTGGGTTTTGAGTGAAATCCAATCTTTACAACTATGCAATTCACCAACCACTCTATTTCATAACGAACTTCATACGAACCTGAATTGTCCAATTTCATGGACCAATCGATATCGGATTGAGTCTAAAACTTGGGGAACATCATAATATAGTGTGAGGAGTCATTTGGTTTTTTTTGAGTGAAATCCAATCTCTAGAACTGTACAATACACCAGCCACTCCATTTCAGAACGAACTTCGAATGAACCTGAATTGTCCAGTTTGATGGACCAATAGATATCGAATGGAGTCCAAAACTTGGGGAACACCATAATGTTGAGGAAAGAGTCATTTTGTGAGTTTTGAGTGAAATCCAATGGCTAAAACAATGCAATACACCAACCACTCCATTTTAGAACGAACTTCGTATGAACGTGAATTGTCCGATTTCATGGGCCAATCGATATCAGATTGAGTCCAAAACTTGGGGAACAACATAATATAGTGGGAGGAATTATTTGGTGATTTTTTTGTGAAATCCAATCTCTAGAACTATGCAATACACCAACCACTCTATTTCAGAACGAACTTCATACGAACCTGAATTGTCCAATTTCATGGACCAATCGATATCGGATTGTGTCCAAAACTTAGGGTACATCATAATATAGTGGGAGGAGTCATTTTGACAGGACCCGACCCGAATTTTACTTTGGAATCCGAGCTGAACCCTGTTCGTGTCCGACACTTGGCGGGTGCTGGGCACAATGACTAAATTGTCCTTCTAGTTAAAATTCAAGTTTATTACAAGTTCAACTTCTACCGAAAATTCGGCAAAGTCTCCCCTGCAATTTGATCATTTCCCAGAATTTCCACCTGTTAAAAGCATAAATATACATATCCCAACTGCCAGCATGCTTCCAATTTAAGATCCAAACAATTCTGATAAACTAAACGGCCTCAGGCCACACAGAAAGTCTTAGGGCAAATCATCAAAGAAACTAATTCGGGAATATACAACAGAATAATTTGATTTCAAAAGAAAAGTCTATATAAGAGGGAGAGTGGAGCGGAGTGTGGAATCTGCCCGGTGGGGGCGCTCTGGTGCACGTCTATTGCCTAGGGCGCAAAACATTCAAAAATGTGAGTGGACAAAAATAAAGGTCTAGAAAATAGCATATGAACATACTTACCCCACTGTAAAAATAATTATGCAAAACTGAATTTTCCTCTTCATTATATTCGTACTAAAATCAATTCATTCACATATTTATATACGTATATGCCAATCATACACAAGGTTAATAAAACTCTCTTAAAAGAATTGAATTCAATTTAAAACTACCACCTAGGTGTACCCTTTTAATTCTGTCCATTCCTAATATCCGTCAATTCCCGATAATCCGTCAATTCCTGATAATCCGTCAATTCCCCTGGCAGGTCTTGGTGACACAAAGTCAACCCGAGCCGCAAACTGGCAGAATTCAAGGGACCGTAATCAGCCTGATTCGCATTCCTGGCTCCCACGGTCCCGGGGCCCCCAAAACTCGTGAGGCAAATGTCAAGCGCGCTGACAAAACTGAAGGCAACCTGGATGTCCGTGGACATCGTCATATCCGAAGGTAACATATATCGAAGGCAACCTGTTTCTATAATTGGGTACCTAAGGCGGATTAAGAAAATATAAATTTTTTGAAAGATCTGATATTGAACTAAATTTTTGTTAAATCTAGAACTCTGCTACCATTTATCTGATATATATCTCAATCTTTACTTATCATATCTTTTTAGCATATTCAACTAAGCAGCATATAAATAAAAATATTTAACTTCAACAAATCATGCTAGGAAAACCATAATCAATAGAACTTATTCAAGATCAAATAATGAAATTCATTTGCATAAAATCATTTATAAAACAAAAGTCCACTCACTCCTGGTCCGAGCTAGCTGGACCTCCTGAAGGTCTCGCCTGGAGGTCTGCCTGGTCCTGGGTGCCTGATTATACCACCATGAATATTTAATTAATAAAACTACTCGGTATAAGTATTTTATTAAAATCCTGACCCCCAGCTCCTAGAAGTGCGTGCACTAACTTTAAAGTCATTCTTATGCCCATTTAAGCATTTCGGATGGTTAGAGCTGTCTTAAAAGACCCGAGACTCACTAAGCGAAAAACTTCCATATTGGTCAATCCGGGACCTCGTGGGGTCCACGACCTCCAATTACCAATCCGAGAGTTCCTATAAGTTCCTCACATTAAATAACCATGTCCTACAAGTTTGGTCCAAATCGGACGGTCGGATTGCTCACGATCATACGATCGGATGGTTATTGTTTACCTTAATCTTTGAAATATTAAATTGGAGTATTCGGGACTCCGATTCTCAATCCGTGAATTCCTACACGATCCTATAGGTGTCTAGATTAACATATTTGAAAAAATGAAGTTGATCCAACGGTCAGGATGTATCAAACCCGGATAACGCCTAATATGAGATGTCCGACCAATGACCAAACGATAACCAAGTTGAAATCCGAGCATACCGTCATGCTCAGGACGACGTGGAAAACATTCTAGGACAAAAACCTCACATTGACACCTCGGTGACGCGCCGCCACCACCGGCTGTTGCTTTGAGCAATTTTTCGGTAATTGGAAAAGTCCAAACTGCCGGCCAATAATCACACCTAAGGATTAAGCACATCAAGGGGAGTAACTTTATACCTTGGCTTGACAATCAATTCCATCTCTAAACCCCTCGAACAAAGCTTTCTGTCACTTGAAAACCTAGAAAATTTAGTTTCAAAATCAATGAAATTGGAATGGATTCATGTTAGGTTTTCGAGGGACAACACAAAGGGAAGGTAGGAGAGTAGTTTAGGTGTAATTACCTGAGCTATGGCAGTTGGAATCTGCCGAAAAATACCCCAAAATTTACTGTTTTGAAACAGCCCATTTTTTAGCTCACTTTGGCTCGAATTTTGGCTTTAATTTCCTTAGATTTGGGAATGCAAATTGGTATAGATGTGTAGAGGAGAGAGAGACGAAGAGAATGGATTCAAAATCGTGGTCGTAGGCAGCCAGATGTGGCCGAAATCTTCGTCTGAAGCCACGGAGGTCGTGGCTGGCCTGAACAGAGAGGGGAGAGAAAGAGGTCTGTCTGCGTGAGAGGAGAGGGAGAGGTTTCAGCTTTTTAAAAAAAAATCTGACTTCGTAAAAATTACGATTATGCCACTGAGCTTCTTTTGATCATCATTTCTTCGTTACAACACCGATTTGAGTCCACTGCGTGTCTACAGACTCGTATAGCCGTGCTCTACGCAACGGTTCAACAAAAATGTCCAAATTCCTCCCCGAACAAAAGTCAACTTTTTAACTAATGAAACATTCTAGGGGCAAAATAGTCTGTTCTCAGAATAAATTGATAATTCAAAATTAATTAAGGATCTGGTTATTACACATTTGGTGGGTTTTTTGTGTGAAATCCAATCTCTAGAACTATGCAATACACCAACCACTCCATTTCATAACGAACTTCGTACGAACATGAATTGTCCAATTTCATGGAACAATCGATATCAGATTGAGTCCGAAACTTGGGGAACATCGTAATATAGTGGGAGGAGTCATTTGGTGGGTTTTGAGTGAAATCCAATCTCTTGAACTATGCAATACGCCAACCACTCCATTTCATAAAGAACTTCGTACGTACCTTAATTGTCCAATTTCATTGACCAAAACTTGGGGAACATCAGACTATTGTGGGATGAGTCATTTTGTGAGTTTTGACCAATGGCTAAAACAATCCTATACACCAACCACTCCATTTCAGAACGAACTTCGTACGAACCTGAATTGTCCGATTTCATGGACCAATCGATATCAGATTGAGTCCAAAACTTGGGGAACATCATAATATTATGGGAGGAGTCATTTGATTGGTTTTGAGTGAAATCCAATCTCTAGAACTATACAATACCCCAACCACTCTATTTCAGAACGAACTTCATACGAACCTGAATTGTCCAAATTCATAGACCAATCGATATCGGATTGAGTACAAAACTTGGGGAACATCATAACGTTGTGGGAGGAGTCATTTTGTGATTTTTGAGTGAATTCCAATGGCTAAAACAATGCAATACACCAGCCACTCCCTTTCATAACGAACTTCGTACGAACCTGAATGGTGGGAGAAGTCATTTGGTGAGTTTGGAATGAAATCCAATGGCTAAACCTATGCAATACACGAACCACTCCATTTCAGAACGATCTTCGTACGAACCTGAGTTGTCCAATTTCGTGGACCAATCGATATCGAATAGAGTCCAAAACCTGGGGAACATCATAATATGGTGGGAGGTGTCATTTGGTGGGTTTTGAGTGAAATCTAATCTCTAGAACTATGCAATATACCAACCACTGCATTTCAGAACGAACTTCTTATGAACCTTAATTGTCCAATTTCTTGGAACAATCGATATCAGATTGAGTCCAAAACTTGGGGAACATCATAATGTTGTGGGAGGAGTCATTTGGTGAGTTTTGAGTGAAATCCAATTGCCAAAACTGTAATAACCCAAACCTAAATTAATATTTAATTAGTAATTTATTAAGAGGAAAAGACAATGTTGCCCTTGGAATAATTTATTAAAGAAAAGTTGACTTTTTGACCTAGAAGGGATTTGATACTTTCACACACACCATTGCGTAGAGCATGACGAAACGAGTTCGTCGACACGAAGTGGGCTTGAATCGGAGCTTTAACGAAGGAAATACGGTTAAAATACTCCGAGGGGCAAAATGGTAATTTGAAAAAACTTAGATTTTAAAACCTCATTCTCTCTCTTCTCCCTCAGTCTCTCTCTCTCTCTCTCTCTCTCTCTCTCTCTCTCTCTCTCTCCCTCCCGATCGTGCCTCCTCCCTATCAAAACAGCAGCAACGGTTTTTCTGTCACCACCGCTTCCTCCGGTCACCATTCGAGGTGGCGTTGGTCCCAAAATAACCGGCTGGTCTCCCACTTCCAACCCCAGCCAAGCCCCGCCGCCAGCAGCCGCGAGTATCGACGGAAATTGCATAAAATTCGGTGGTTTTTCCTGAATTTTCAAACCTCTCGTTCTCTCTCATTTCTCCTCCAAATTTGACGAGTAAGATATGGATTTATACCTCTTTTCCATGCTCTAGCTGATGGTTGGGTAGGATGGCATCGATTTTGGACGTACGTAGCTTGAATTTCAAATTGGAATTCGGCCGATTTTGGGATCTCGATTCCGGCCACTTCCGGTCAGTTTTTGGGGTTAGTATGTTCATATACTATTTTCTAAACTTTATTTTCGGGTCCACTCAATCTTTTTAATGTTTTGCGCCCCCAGGTAGTAGGTGTGCACAGGGATCCACCACCGGGCCGTTTTTCACCTTCCGCGCTTCCCTTTTTGATGTAGGACTTTTGTTTTGTAAAAGGATTGACTCCTTTGTAAATTCTTAGTAGTCGCTCTGATAATTTGCCCTAGACTTAGAATTGTTGGAATGTATATATACGTATGCTGGCAGTTGGTTGTATATATATATACTTGTTTGGCTGGTGTAAATGTTTTGGTATTGATCAAGTTACAAGGGAGACTCTGCCAATTTTTCGGTAGGAGCCAACCTTGTTATTTTATCATGCTTGGTATAAAAGGGCAATTACGTCATTCGTGCCCGACATCCGCCAGGTGTCGGACGTGCACAGGGTCCGGCTCGAATTCCAAAGTAGAATTTGGGTCGGGTCTTGTCAACTTGGTATTAGAGCATTAGGTTTCATTTCCTGTAGACTTTGCACTTTGTGCATTCCCGTTTTTCTGAATATCTGTTTCTTGTGATCGTAAATATGGGCCCTAAGCGTGGTGGTGTCCGTAAAGGGACAAGACAGTCGTCCCGACAAAAGGGATTGGATTCCCAGCTCGAGCAGGAGGAAGTTCCTGTTCCTGTACCGGTACCTGAACCGGTAGAGCAGTCCGTTGTTGGAGGCCTGTCAGGAGCCGTACCTGTTGTGCCTACTATGCTGGGAGATCCCAACTTCCAGCAGACTTTGAAGTTGCTGACTCAGGCTTTATCCAGTATTGGGCAGTCCAGAGATCCCTCCCTGGGATATGCTGATCAAGCTAAGAGGATTAGGGCCACTGATTTTGATGGTGATGGTAACCCAGTGGTACAACGGTAGCTGAGGAATGGATAGAAAGGATGAAGCGGATCGTGGAGGTCATGGCTGTTCTACAGAACTGCAGGGTTACTCTGGCTACCTTCTTTTTGATCAAAAATGCCAGACATTGGTGGGACTCGGTTAAGAGGAGATATCGGGATCCTTTAGTCATTACGTGGCAAGTATTCAGAGCCGCATTTGACAGTCAGTACTATCCACAAGCCTACCAGAATGTGAAGATGGAAGAGTTTTTACAGTTGGAACAGGGGATAATGACAGTATTAGAGTACGAGAAAAAGTTTAATCATTTGTCTAAATATTGTCTTCCACTGGTGGAGGATGAAATCAAGAAGTGTCAACTTTTCACTATGGGGCTAAAGGCTACCTCGTGATGTGGTGATGTCTACCTCGTTGATTGAGAGCGGCCAGATGATGGTCAGAACACGGGGTGAACCCCGTAGGTAACAGTTTGATATGGGTGGTCCTAGTCAGGGATCATCTAAGAGAGGTAGTTACAGTTCTGGATCATCTAGTGGCCGCAACTACGGAGGATACCGACCTGGATTCAGTTCCAGTGGAGGGAAGTGGCAGTTCTGGGAACCGCTCCGGGGGTAGTGCAGCTAGAGGTACTGGGAGACAGTTGCTGTCAGTATCTGGTAGGAGGAGTTGCCCCCAATGTGTCAAGTGTGGTAGGTACCATTCTGGGACTTGCCAGCAGGGCACTACTAGATGTTATTATTGTGGACAATCTGGACATTTTAGAAAGGATTGCCCGCTGCTCCTTCAGAATAGACACTACTACAAAAAGTGAAAAAGACGACCAGAAAACAACGACGGTCTAAGTGAAAACCGTCGTGGTTTTTAAAAAGACGACGGTTCTAAAAACACCGTCGTGTAATACAACCTTAGACAACTAAAAAATGGAGAATCAAATGGCTGTTCAAAAACAACGACGTACCTAATTAAACAACCGACGTCTATTTGAAACAGATTTCCGCAGTGTAAAATCAATGCCAACAAAGAACGGCAGAAGTTATGAATCGACCGACGTAGAAAGTAAAGACGACGATTTCAATAAAAACCGATGTTTTTACTCATAAAATAACACGACGAGGTTTTCGTATAAGACGCCGTATAATTACAAACAAATCCACGGCTTTAAAATACAAAATATCGCCGTATTAAATTAATGTACAACGACGGAAAATATAAATATATCAACGTCATTCTCATATAGTTCTACGACGTTATCTTTAAATCGTACAATAAAATTTAACGTCGTATTTATTCATTTTATACGTCGTACCTTTAATTTAAACCGTCGTCTTAATAAGAATTTTTGTTAACAATTTTTTTCTTTGATTTTCTCATCCTACGTCGGTAGATCTACTTAATGACAAGAATTGAAATAACCACGACGGTTTATATAGAAAACCGCCGACATAATCAGATTTGTCTGAGATCCTAAGGGTTACGAAATCTTACCAGATGGAACTCTGTTCCACATCATAATCTTAACAGATGACACAGATTTGCAATCAGAGAGACAATTTTTTGGAAGTTGATAATGTGTGTGCGTTTGTGTATCTACAAATATTATACCTAACGTCGTTGCAAATTTGCAATCAGAGAGACAATTTTCAACGACGGTTATATTATACCTAACGACGTTTAAAAAACAAATCAATGTCGCTCAACAAATATATTACGTCGTCTTAGTCTTACTTAAGACGACGAAAAATGACGACAGTAATACAAAAACAGTCGTTGTTTTTATATTCTTATTTTATTTAAATCTGTCATCCAAAAAAGAAACTTTACATATTACAGAACATTAATTTCCTTCATTTTAAATTTCCTCCGGAAAAAAAAACTCTATTTATAACGCCACTGTAATTGAAAAATAAACTGAAAGGTCACGGGAAAAAAAATTCTATTCATAATTTAAAAATTCAAATCCACGTCGGTTATATTAAACCTAACGACGTTAAATGAAAAGATTCCACATCGCAAAACAAATATTGCGTCGTGTTAGTTAAAAACGACGGCATAACAAAAAACCGTCGTTGTTTCAAACTGAATTAATTTAAAATTTATTCGGGAAAGCAAAATCTATTTATAATTTCCTCGGGTTAGTAATATTGCGTCGTGTTAGTTTACAAATTCTAGAACATTAATTTCCCTCATTTTAAATTTCCTCGGGAAAGAAAAATCTATTTATCACGCTTTGTAATTGAAAACTAAAACTGAAAGAATTCGGGAAAAAAAACTCTATTTATAATTTAAAAATAAAATCCACGTCGGTTGTAGTACACTTAACGACGTTTAACAAAATAATCTACGTCGGTATTATAAATCTACCGCCATCTTACCTTAATATAGACGACGAGAAAAGACGACGGTAGAACAGAAAACCGCCGTTGTTTCAGTTTCTTTAACAGTTGGTCCTTTATCTTTCTGCAGGACTTGTATAGTTCAAAGCATTGACAATGTCTTCATCATATCTCCCAGCAAATACTGATTCGATTGCTCATGCTTTAGAGGCCATCTGAAGCCATTTCTATTCTTTATCGCATTCTTGAAACCCATCTTCTTCTTCTGAAGCTCTACGGATAAAGGAAGAGGCTATCACAAATCTGACGGATCTTCTTAGCCAAGAAAATCAAGCAGATTTCCCTGAGAAGCGAACTTTCCTTCGACAGCGAGTGGAGGCCAGGCTTGCATCTCTTTTGATGGAAAGCAAGGAGTATTCAGAAGCACTAAGTGTCCTATCAGGCTTGATCAAGGAAGTGAGAAGGCTAGTTGACAAGCTTCTTCTTGTGGACATATATTTGATGCGAGTAAGCTCAATTTATCTTTGAGAAAGACATCCAAATTATTGTCTTTGAGACGTGAGAGACTGAGAGAGGAAGAACTTGGAACCCTAAATGTAAACCGAAAATGAATGAAAGCGACAAATTTATAGAATAAATTTTTAAAACCAACGGCGGTCCTTACAAAAAAACCGTCGTTTAAATTGTAAAATCAACGTCGGTATGATCGACGTATATTACAGAAATCCACGTCGGTACATTAATAAAAATGACGTGTTAAATAATCTACCATGACGCGAGTTATTACTTATGTACTTTAATTTTAGAGTTTACTACGACGGTACCTACAACACTACTGTCGTATTTATTTACCACGTCCGAAGTTAAATGTACCGTCGTATTTTGTAATTCATACGTCGTAGTTATATGTAACCGCCGTATTATTTTTTTGAAATGGTTTTATATGTAAGCAACTTTTCGTCTACCTGACATACACATGCGCTGTTTCCAAACCCGATTAAAAATTTCAATCTTCCAGAGAAAACTTTTAGACTTTTTTCCTTGTCAGAGCACTGTCAGAGTATCTCATCGTCTTCCTCTCGTCTTCTTCGTCCTCTCTGAACTTAAACATAATCTTCCTCTTGCTTTCATTGCACGCAAAAGGTAAGCTTTCATTTTCACTATTTTGGTTGCTGTTTTGCATGCTCATACGTTTTTTGTTTGAAAAATCTTTTTACCTTTTTTCTGGCCAAAATCATTTTACTTCTTTCCAAGTTCGATAAAATATACAGACAAAGAGGGAAAGTTTCCAACTTTGAAGACAACTACCTCAACTAAATAAGACGACGGTAGCTTCTTATTTACGTGGTTAAATATGTAGACCACGACGGTTCGTCAGTCGTTCTAGCGTCGTCTGAAAATTGACAAAGTTGTTTTTAAAATTATAGTCTTTTTTTTATTTGCTTGTTTAATTGCAGGTTTGATTTCTCTGAACAATGGTTTTTGTTTTTTCCTAATTTGATAAAATATAAAGAAAAAGAAAGTAGGGTTGGTATCTAATATAGACGACAGTATCTTATTGTTTTACGTCGTGTGAATGTTAATACCACGACGTCATATTAAAATACCGTCGTCTATATAAGATTCCAAAACTTTCTTTCTTGGCCTTGTATTTTATCAAATTAGAAAACAAAAACCATGGTTCAGAAAAATCAAATCTGCAATCAAACATTCACAGAGAAAGAAAGAAGGGTTTCGGATCCTTATATAGACGACGGTATATTACTAATGACGTCGTGTGAACATCAATACCACGACGTTATATAAATATTTCGTCGTTTATAGTTAATTATCACGTCGTTTATAGTTAATTATTTCGTCGTTGTTTAATTACCTTGGTTTTAAACATTTATTACGTCTGAGATTATTTCATTGCATCGTTTAAAATCATATCATACATCGTATTTTATTAATAACCGTCGTTTGTGTTCTTAATCTTTTCCTGAAATATTTTCACTTGCAGTTTTGTCTGTAAAAATGGTTTCTCACCAAGACCAAAGTAAGGATTCTGGCTCTAAGAAAAATGGAGGTAAGGAGCTTGGAATGGTACTTCCTCAAGTGAAGCCTTCGAAGAAGATGAAGTTTGCTTCATCATCTGCTGAGACAGAACCAACCAGCACGACAACAATCTCTGATGATTCAAAGTCTGGTCGAGGTATGAGCACAATGCCTCGTGTTGTGAAGAGAAAACTTCAGAAACTGAGGCCAATTGTTGAGTACAATAAAAGGGGGAAAGGAATTGGCCAAGCACATAGTGAGATGCAGTCCTACATTGGTGTGTTGGCACGCTCCAGAGTTCCACTTGTGGACATGAAATGGGCTCAAATCCCCAAGGATATAAAAGAGCAGATTTGGGAAGCAGTTGACATTGCTTTTGTGGTAGGTCAAGGGGGCAAGAACTCTGTGTTAGCTTCTGCTGCCAAGAAATGGAAGGATTTCAAGTCTACACTAACGAGGCATTATATCCTTCCATACACCAATGACAGGGAGAGATTAAGCCAACCCCCTGAAACATATAAATTCATAGAGAAAGCACAATGGGATGCCTTTGTAGCTTCAAGGTTATCCAAAGATTTTGAGTCTGTGCATTCTCAACATGCACAGATTAGGGAGAAACTTGAGTACAATCATCGATTGTCTCGAAAAGGATATGCTGGTTTGGAGGATCAATTGGAGGAAACCATGCCTGGGGTAGAAATTGATCGATCTACCTTATGAAAGAGAGCTAGACAGGACAAACATGGTAACATCCCGGATCCAAAGGTGGCAGAGAAAGAAAAATTAATTGTAAGCCTACTCACTCTGTTTTAAATTTTTATTAAACTGTGAATAATTCTTATTACGTCTTATGTTATATTTTGCGTCGTGTGAATGATATTACCACGTCGAAATTTTTTAAAAAACGTCGTTAAAGGTCTAAATCAGGAATCACTACTCTGTTTTCTGTAATTATAGCATAAGATGTCGGTGGTTCATTTTCGCGTCGTTTGTATTGAATTACTACGTCGAAATGTTTTAAACAAGGTCGTTAAAGGTGTGAATATTGAATCATCCCTCTGTTATATGTAAATAAAGCATAAGACGTCGGTGGTTTATTCATTTCGTCGTTTTAAAAAACTAACCACGTCGGTATAACTACCGTCGTGATAAATTATAATAACGTCGATTTATATGTTATTGCGTCGTGTGAAATTATATAATACGTCGTTTGTATATAAATAACCGTCGTGTGTTTTTGTTCTTACTTTTTTATATATCTTTGTTTTAGGATGAATTGCAAAAACAAGTCTCGGAAGGCAAAGTCACTGTATCTGGTAGCAATGATGTGCTGACCATGGCTTTGGGCCCCGAGCATCTAGGCAGAGTGAGAGGAGTAGGTGCTGGGATCTCACCAAGGCAATATTTCAATTTACCCAAACCACAGAGAGTGAGCTTTGACGACCGTTTGAAGGACAGTTTAAGAGTTCTCCTTCAAGAAGAGACGAAAAAGATGGAAGCTAAGGCAAGGGAAGAGGCTTTAAGGATGGAGGCTAGAACGAAACAATTGGTAGAGGCTGAGAGGGAGCATTTCCTGAGTCAGCTTTCCCAATTAATTTCCAATTTTGATCCAAGCATGCTTAAACCCAGAATTAGCCAAAGTCCCAAAAATCCAATGTCTGACAAAGCAAGCTGCTCTGGAGGTGATGTGAGATCCCTACATTTTGAGGATGATACTGCCAAAAATGGGAAACATCAGGAAGAAAAGGTAACATATCTGAACTTTGAATTCTCTGTTTTTTTTAAAACCATTAGACGTCGTTATTATTAATAAAACCGTCGTTTGAAATACATACCACGACGATTTTAAAAATAAACCGTCTTTTGTATTTCAATACCACATCGTATTTAGTTTACTTGTTTTACACGCCATTAAACGTCGTTATTTTTAAAACTTTGTGGTTTTTAGACGACGGAGTTAGTCATTCCCGACGTAATAGATGAAGAGAAGAAAGAAGAAAAACAAGATGAAAAGGAGAAAGAAGATGACGACCAGGTATGTTCACATAACTTTGCCTTTTTTATTTGTTTTTCAAAATTCCAGACGTCTATATTTTTCTTTAAACCGTCGTTTGTTTACAACTTAGACGGCGGAATTTTTTTTAAGACGTAATAAATTATTCACCACGACGGTTTTTTCACCGTCGTTTAAATTCTTTTCAGACGACGTTTTATTCCTTAAACCGTCGTTTTTATTGAATTACCACGTCATTTTTTTTATTTCTTTAAACAGGTTATTAAAGTTGTTGATTATTCAAATATGGAGGCGCCATCTTCTTTAAAATCCCTTTGTCGTTATGTGGAAATGACACTCGTGCGTCAGGATAAGACCCTGCACTTTACAATTGATAAGGAGGTGTTTGGTCTAGAGCGCGATACCTTCCTCCTGCCTGAAGATATTACACAATTTGCAGGCATGGAAGAAATAGGAGCCACTGTCATTGCTGTATATATGAGGTTTGTCATTCTAAAATAATACGTCGTTGGTTTATTTATTGCGTCGTCTTAACTAACTAACCACGTCGTTAGTATGTACCGTCGTGATAAATATATTATAACGTCGTTGTCTATTTCAGTACGTCGTGTGAAATTCTATAATACGTCGTTTTGTTATACATAACCGTCGTGTGTTTTTTTTGTATATATGAGGTTTGTCATTCTAAAATAATACGTCGTTGGTTTATTTATTGCGTCGTCTTAACTAACTAACCACGTCGTTAGTATGTACCGTCGTGATAAATATATTATAACGTCGTTGTCTATTTCAGTACGTCATGTGAAATTTTATAATATGTCGTTTTGTTATACATAACCGTCGTGTGTTTTTTTGTGCTGACTTGTTTATATTATTTTATATATTTAGGTACTTACACTGACAGGACCCGACCCAATTTCCGCTTTGGAATCCGAGTCGAATCCTGTGCGTGTCCGACATCTGGCTAATGTCGGGCACAAAAGACCTTTTTACCCTTCTCGTTTCAAATTCTTTCCAAATTTCCCTTAGACTTCTGCCGAAAATTCGGCAGAGTCTCCCCTATATTTTGACAAATCCCAAATTCTTCCGCCTGTTAAACAGTCAATAAATTCACACCAACTGCCAGAATATCTCAAGTAACCATTCTCAACTCTAGTTTCTCAATTTCAACTAGATATCAGAGTATTTTCTAAGGCTTTCGAGGTTTCAAGGATTTTCTTCAAAACTCTACCTTTCTTGATGGCGCGGAAGCTATGTATGCCCGGTGGTGGATCCCGCATACTTCTACGGCCTGGGGGCGTAAAACAGATTGAAAATGTGAGTGGACAAAAATAATGTTCTTGAAAACAATTTTTATAAGCATAATAACCCCCATAACAATAACTTGATAAGTAAGGCTAAGGTTCACCTGTGTTTAATATAAGGTTTTCATCTGAAAATAAATATAATCGTAAGCCTATAGCTTCGTAACACTGAACAATTATATAAAGATACAAAAGGCGCAAATATCAAAGTAACTGGTTTGAAATAGTTGAAAATCATAACTGAATAAAAGAGTTGAAAATCCTTTGAAAATACCACCTACTTGTACCCCTGTCATAACCGTCAATTCCCCTGGCAGGTCTCGGGCGCCACGCAGTCCACCCGAGCCGCAAACTGGCGAAATCAGGGGACTATGATCAGCCTGATCTTGCCGGCAGATTCCTCGATGACACCAAGTCAGCTCGAGTCGCTCTGGCAGGATGCAGGGGACCGTAGTCAGCCTGATCCGCAATCCTGGCAGGTCTCGGGGACACAAAGTCAGCCGAGCCGCAATCCTGGCAGGTCTCGGGACACCAAGTCTGCCGAGCCGCAAATCCTGGCACTCACGGTCCGAGCGTCCCCGTAACTCGTGAGGCAAAGTCAAGTGCACTGACATAAACTGAAATCGGACTGGATGTCCGTAGACATCGGTCCAACTCTGGGTAATCACCATAAATAAATGGGTACGAGGTGGTTTTAAAATAAATTCCTTTAGAAAAATCTGATTAATAACTGAAATCTCAAATTGTGCTGCTATTTCATCTGCCATAAGCCTCAAAATCTGTTTTCTATAACTCTTAAGCATGTAAAAGTAAGCAGCACACAACTCATAGAACTATTTCTGTATTAATCATGCTCGGAAACACAATAAAGCTTACTCAAGATCAAATAAGGAATTTAGTCAAATAAACCCGTTTATAAAAACTCTTTTATATAAAATCAATATAAAATCACTTATAAAATCTTATTTATGGAAAACCTCTGGAAAACCTCTATATAACTCATTTATATAAAATAATTCATGAATGAAAGTCCACTCACAGATGGTCCGAGCTACTTTGACCCTTCGAAGGTCTCTTTTGCAATCCTGTCGGGCTCCTGGTGCCTTACTCGACCGATTTGGTGGAAAATTGAAGGAGAAAATCGAGCTGCAAGTTCGGGTGGTTTCGGACGAATCTCCGTCGAAAAACATGGTTTTTCGATCAACTCCGAGCAGCCCAAGGGTGGAGGTCGGTCAGGTTTTGACGGCGAGAGGGAGGCGGACCCGATGGTACCCACGGCGGAGATCAGCTCGGCATGTGGTGGCCGGGCCGTCGCCGAGAAGGCGAAGGGTCGCACGGCCAAGTCGCGCGGAAGGAGAGAGAGAGGAGAGAGAGAGAACTGACGAGGGAGAGGAGAGAGAAAGATATAAAAATCTGACTTTTTGACCAAATTACCGTTTTGCCCTTCGCGGTTTTTAGACCATATCTTCTTCGTTACAGCTCCGATCCGGGTCTACTCCGTGTCCACGAACTCGTTTCACCGCGCTCTACGCAATGGTGTAAGCGGAATGCCCAAATTCTTTCTCGACTAAAAAGTCAATTTTCCCCCTATTAAATAATGCGAGGGCAAAATAGTCTTTTCGCTAGAAGATATTTTCCTTACTTTTTAGATATTTTCTTTCTTTTTAGATATTTTGTTTTGGTTTGTTTTGGGTTCTTACATACACGATATTTTGAAACGAGCAAATATGTGCAGCATGGTTGGCTTTATCGATCCTGCTACAGTTAGTGCCAGCTCTGGCACAATAGCTGACAGATCACGCCTACTAGCAGCTCGACTTCAGAGGACTGACGGTGAACAGATTTTCCTGATGCCTTACAATCCAGGGTTAGTCTCCTTAACAGGATTTTGTTTTTATGATTTTCAATAAATGACAGCGTATAAACTAACCACGTCGGTGTTTTATTTTATTGAGTCGTTTGAAACTACTAGCCACGTCGGTAGTTATATATCGTCGTGATAAATGTATAATGTCGTCGATTGCTACTTTATTTCGTCGTGTGAAATATTATAATACGTCGTTTTTGTAAATAACCGTCGTTTTTATATTAATTTTGTGCAGCCGTAATTGGATCTTGCTGATTGTAAGAGCAAAGAGAGAAACCGTCTATTTTCTGGATCCTCTGCCAGGAAATCGTGTGGTCGATGAAGAGGCCAAAAACATCGTGAACAGTGCTATAAAAATTTATAATTCTCACATAGCCAGACCAGGCCGTAAGGCAGTAATTTGGAAAACTCTGTCAGGCACACCAAAGCAACCCAGCAGTGTCGAATGCGGGTATTATGTGATGCGCTTCATGAGGGACATCATCATGGATCCTTCCTTGGGGTTTGAGAAGAAGGTAAGAAGAAATTACCTTCATACATTTTACGTCGTTTTTTGTATTATCAACGACGGTCATGTAAAATTACCGTCGTTGAATAGATATAGTACGTCGGTTATGAAAAATATCGTCGCCTGTGATTGAATTTCTTTTTATTTATAAACCCTAATAGTCATTGTTTATGCAGTATGCCAAGGGAAAACAGGAAGCGCCATACCCCCAAGAAGCAATTGATGAAGTTCGGAATGAATGGGCAGAGTTTGTTTGCCTTAACCTGAAATAGGGGAATTATTGAACACTTGATATTTATGTATAATGTACAGATTTTGTCTATAATATATAATGTAAAAATTTGTTGAGGTTTTCTTAAATAAAAAAAAAACAAACATACAAATTGCCTAACCGACGTGTAATACTTTTCCAACGACCTAATAAAGTCAAAAACCGTCGTTTTTTGTTGTTTCGTTTTAAACAAATCCGACGTAAAAGGATATTTAGACGACGTTCTTTGAACAATTGAGTCGTTTATGGTTTACAACGTCTTCAATTTCTTAAGGGTTCAGGGTAGTACTTTGTAACGACAGCGGTTAAGTCGTGGAATATATATTTTACGTCGGATAGTTAAATATCCGCCATGGTTTCTCATTTAAACGACGTCATTTTAACAACTTAGTCGTCTATTACAATTTACAACGTCTACAATTTATTAACACCGACGTGGTTTGTTGTTGTGATAAGAATATTTTATTATTTTTATATCAAAATATTCAAAATAAATTTAAAATAAATCAGAAAAATGCAAAGTCAACTCCTATGAAGTCATTGATATATTTTCTTCCCCCTAAACCTTGAAAAAATTCATTTTAACTAACAAAAATTTAAAATGACCATCCAAAACAAAATTGTTTTGATGAGTCATAAAATCACTTCTAGTTTTATATTTGGCTCTTATTCTTATACTTCTAACCCTGAACCCTAAAATTTTCAGATTTCGCGCAACATAACATTCGCTCTCTCACTTCTGCTCTAATTAAAAGTTGCACTCTCCAGGCTCCGTTGAATCTGTGAGCTCGTCCAACCTGTAAGTACAAACCCTATCTTCCCCTTGTAAATTCATTGAATGATATTAGGTTGTTTTGTTAAAGGGTTTTAGGTATATGCTTTGAGATCTGTTAATAATGTGTTTATAGGTATGGGTTCATGGATTTTCTGTTTAATGGGTTCATGGATTTTCTGTTTAATGGGTTCATGGATTACATTATCTGTTATGTTGAATTGGGAATGGATTTAATTTTGTCGGATCTTTTAATCACCCTATGTTATGTTGAATTGGGAATGGATTTATTGTTTTCATGCTTGGTTTCATGTATATGTTGGTTTCTTGCTTGGTTTCATATATATGTTGTGTTCTTAATGGGTTTTGGGTTCTTGAAAATAAACTGAGACACGACGCCTTTTTAGGCATACGACGACGATTACACGACGGTTTATGAAAAAACCGTCGTTGTATTACTTATACACGACGCTTTTTTCATAAACCGTCGTTTGTATTACTTATATTAGACGACGTCTGTTGAAAATCCGTCGTCTATATATGCCAAATACGTCTGTTTTTGTTTAAAACCCGTCGTCTCTGTTGTGTATTACTTGCTATTAGATCTTTGTATAATCTGCTATAGTGATGGTCATTGCCTGTATTTTCACTTTATTATAGATAATAGGTTATGGTGCCGGAGATGGATAAGTCATGGATGCACTCGGATAGAAGATCGAAGGCATATGAGTTTGGGGTGGAAGCATTTTTGAACTTTGCTGTAGAAAATCTTCTAACTACAACACATATCCGTTGTCCATGTGTTAAATGTGTTAATTTGAAGTTGTTTGGGGTTGGAATTATAAGGGATCACTTATACTTTAATGGAATTGACCAAAGCTAAAGAATTGGACATTTCACGGAGAACCTTGGGAAGCAACTACTAATGCTAGTACAAATGTTGAAGAAGATGATGGCCATAGTAGGTACAGTTTTGTGTCTGAAGAAATTGATATGGATGATAATGATTTTGGTGATTTTGGTTCCGATCCGTATGAGTTTGCCAATGTGATTGGGGATGGAGATCAACCAGTGTACCCTGGTTGTAGAAAGTACACGAAGTTATCGGCATTAGTGAAGTTGTATAATTTGAAGGCAAAACATGGGATGAGTGATGTCTGTTTTACAGAATTATTGATACTTCAAGGCGATTTGCTTCCAGAAGGAAATACAATACCAACCTCTATGTATGAGGCTAAAAAGACTTTGTGTGCATTGGGGCTGAGTTATGAGAAAATGCACGCATGCCCCAATGATTGCATCTTGTATAGGAAGGAGTATGAGGATTCAACTAATTGTCCTACTTGTGGTATCTCAAGGTGGAAGGAAGGCAAAGATTCAATCTTGAAAGAGGGTGTGCCAGCGAAGGTGGTGTGGTATTTTCCTCCAATTCCAAGGTTTAAAAGGATGTTTCAATCACATGAGACAGCTAAGAGTTTGACTTGGCATGCTGCTAGAAAATCAATTGACGGTCAGATGTCTCATCCGGCGGATTCCCCGTCTTGGAAACTTCTTGATGATAAATGGCCTGAGTTTGGTAATGAGCCGAGAAACTTGAGATTGGCTCTTTCATCTGACGGGTTCAATCCCCACAGTTCTCAAGTAGTAGATATAGTTGTTGGCCGGTTATCTTAGTTACATATAATCTCCCTCCATGGCTGTGCATGAAACGAAAGTTCATGATGTTAACCTTATTGATTTCCGGTCCTAAACAACCCGGAAATGATATAGACGTCTACTTGGAGCCTTTGATTGATGATTTAAAATCTTTGTGGGATGGGATTAGAGGAGTGTATGATGCACATAATGGAGAATATTTTACACTCAGAGCTGCATTAATGTGGACAATTAATGATTTCCCCGCCTATGGAAACTTATCTGGTTGTGTTGTTAAAGGATATAAGGCTTGTCCAATATGCGGCGATGATACACCTAGTCACAGGTTGAAAAATGGCCACAAAATTTGTTACATTGGGCATAGAAAATGGTTACCAATCAATCATCCATATAGGAGGCAACGTGCAGCTTTTAATGGGAAACCTGAATATGGCATACCTCTGGAGCCATTAACCGGAGAAGAAGTGCTGCATATGGTTGAAAATTGTGACAGAGTTTGTTGGAAGAAGAAATCAATATTCTTTGATCTCGAGTATTGGAAATACCTTCCTGTGAGGCATGCCCTAGATGTTATGCACATTGAGAAGAATGTTTACGATAGTATTATTGGTACATTGCTGGAGATCCCTGGAAAAAATAAAGATGGGATTGCTGCTCGATTAGATTTATTGAACATGGGGGTCAAAACTGATTTGCAACCCGAGTATGGAGAAAGACGTACTCGTTTGCCTCCTGGGCCTTGGAATTTGTCAAGAGCAGAGAAAAGAGAGGTTTGCAATTCTTTCTATGGTATGAAGGTCCCTGAAGGTTATTCTTCAAATATTAAAAATCTTGTATCTTTACAAGATTCAAGACTTCTTGGCCTTAAATCACATGATTGTCATACCTTAATGCAACAATTGCTCCCTGTGGCAATTCGTTCTGTTTTGGAGAAGCCTGCAAGGTATGCAATAACTCGTTTGTGCTTCTTCTTCAATGCTATATGTGCAAAGACTGTTGATGTTTCCAAGCTAGATAAGTTGGAAGAAGATGTAGTAGTTACTCTGTGTTTGCTTGAGAAGTACTTTCCCCCTTCATTCTTTGATATTATGGTTCATCTAGTAGTACATCTTGTCAGAGAAGTTCGTCTATGTGGGCCAGTATATTTTAGGTGGATGTATCCGTTTGAAAGATATATGAAAGTGCTGAAGGGGTATGTTCAGAATCGTACTCGTCCCGAAGGTTGCATTGCTGAGCGGTATATAGCTAAAGAAGCGGTAGAGTTTTGTACTCAGCATTTATCTGATGTTAGTACAGTTGGAGTGCCTTCAAGCCAAAAGATGGGACTTTCAAAGCCATTATCAGGTTGCACAGTGAGCGTAGTTGATCAAGACCTGTTGAATCAAGCACATCTATATGTCTTGGAGAATACGGAGGAAGTCCTACCTTATATCGAGTACGTATGAGTTTTATTCTTTAAGTTTCCATTTTAAATTATTTCTTATGTTTATCTTCTATATTTGGGACCGTAATGCTTGAACTTTTCGTGTCATGTAGGCAACATATGATCCACATCAAGACTGCTTATCCAAAATTTAGAAAGAGAACAAAGTGGCTGCAGGATAAGCACAATAGCACTTTCATTCAATGGCTACGCTTCAAGGTATATGTTGTTGAATAACATATTTCTCTTTTAATTTTCTTCTTATTTCTATGTCAGATTGAATTAAGATATATGATTAATTTGCAGGTTCAAAGTGAACTTGAGGAAGACAATCATGGCGTATCAGAAAATTTAAGGTGGCTAGCAGCTGGTCCAAACATGGCAGTGCCATTATATAGGAGCTATCTTATTAAAGGTATTAAATTCAATATCAAGGCACAAGATGATGTGCGGACAACTCAAAATAGTGGAGTTTATTTACTTGCACATACCATGCAAGTTGCTAGTGCCAAGGATAAAAACCCAATTCTCTCAAATATGGGTTTCTATGGTGTCATTCAAGAAATTTGGGACCTTGACTACCAAAAGTTTACAATCCCAGTCTTTAGGTGTGATTGGATAGATAGTTCTGGTCTTGTAGTCAACGAACTTGGATTTACCCTTGTAGATTTGAGTAAAATTGGACATAGGAATGACCAATTTGTTTTGGCTTCTCAAGTCAAACAAATATTTTTTGTTGACGACCCGATGCATCGTGGTTGGTCGGTAGTGTTATCAATGCCTAATAGAGAATATAATGATGTTATTGGTGATGAAGTCTTAGGTGATGTGATAATTGAGTGTGAGCCATTTACTAGAGGGATGCCAAATGTTGACACATTTGATGAACTGGTGGGTGAGTTAGGCGGTCAAAATATTCGAGATGGGTGTGAAGATATATGGATTGAATGATGCTTATGTAATTGGCAGTGTATGACATTAATTTTGTAATACATTGTAATGTGATTTCTTCACTTTCTACGTTCAAATAAAACACGACGTTATTGTGAACCAGTTATTCAGCATATTTACCGACGTCTTAAAGCAACGTAACAATGAAGAACCACGACGCTATTGTGAAGCAATTATTCAGGATATCACGTCGGGGAAGGATTAAGAACCCCCATGTAATTCAAAATAACACGACTCCAATCCCATAATACCGACGTCTAAAAAACGAGATATATAATCTGAACGTTAAAAAATACGACGTCATCATACATTTTCCACGTCGCAAGTTCTTTTATAAACGAAGAGGAACGAAATGAATTCCGACGGTAATTCATTATAACCGCCGTCTAATATCAATGAAACGACGTTATTTGTAATACGGCTCTCATCATAATCAATGCCGTCTATATGTTCTGTAATACGGCTCTCATTTATTTGGAACCGACGTTGTTTAGAAGTTCAACGTCGTCTATATTAATAAGTGCGTCGTGAGTAATGAATACATATAAATACAACGTCGACAATATAAATGCCACCGACGTTGTTTCACATTCAACGTCAACTATATAAATACATACGTCGTAAATAATGACACTGACAACTATTTCCACGTCATCTTTTTTAGAAAAATCGAAGTGGAAAATTTATTTCACGACGGTTGTTTGTAAATAAGAGACGTAGTAGATTTCAATAACGTCGTCTTCTCATGTATTTAAAGACGTCATATTTTTTCTTGTCGTGAAAATTATATTTAACGGCGTAGTGTTTTAGTTGTCGTCGTTGTATGTCTATCTTGTGGCCTTGTTCTTTTAATATGTGTCATATTTTTCCTTTTTAACGACGGTGATTTGTTTGAGTTGGTCGTCTATTCTCATCCTCGACTATTTTTTAGAACTTTAGCAGACTAAACACGTCTGTTTTTATTTGTTTTCGACGTTGTTGTATTTAACAACGTCTAATATTTATCGTCGTTGTTTGTTTCTGAAAATAGGAAGTATAAATTTTGTAATACGACTCTCATATATTTGTAACCGACGTTGTTTCGTTGTTCAACGTCTACTCTATAAATACATACGTCGTAAATAATGACACTGACAACTATTTCCACGTCATCTTTTATAGAAAAATCGAAGTGGAAAATTTATTTTACGACGGCTCTTTTTATATAAGCGACGTAGTAGGTATAAATAACGTCGTCTTCTAATGTATTTAAAGACGTCATATTTTTTATTGTCGTGAAAATGATATTTAACGGCGTTTTATTTTAATTTTCGTCGTTGTATGTCTATCTTGCGGCCTTGTTTAGTTAATATGTGTCATATTTTTCCTTTTTAACGACGGTTTTTTTAGAGAGTTGGTCGTCTATTCTCATCCTCGACTGCTTTTTTAGATCTTTTGCAGTTCAAAGACGTCGTTTTGTATTTGTTGATGACGTTGTATATTGTAACAACGACGGTGATTTAGCGTCGTGGTTTATGAGGGAAAAGATGACGGTGGATTCCACGACCATTGAAAAATCGAATACACGACGGTGATTTACCGTCGTCTTTTTGCTTTTTTGTAGTAGTGAGAGAGACCACAGCTGCATCGACTCCGGGGACAGGTATTCAGGGTAGATCATAGGGGACACCACTGTTTATGGAGGCTTCGTCCAGTGGTGGGGCCTAGACCAGTGTAGCTAGCCAAGGCAGTAGTTAGCAAAGGGGATGTGGTGGACGTTCCAGGGCCATAGGCAGAGTGTACAATATGTCCTAGCATGAGGCACATGCATCACCTGATGTAATTACAGGTATTTTACAGATTTTTGGAATCCCTGCTAGAGTTTTGATTGACCCTGGAGCTACACACTCGTTTGTCACACCTAGTTTTGCCCACAATGCCAATGTAAGACTTTCAGCTCTGTAGAACGAACTGGCGATCTCTGTACCTACTGGAGAGATTTTTAGGATAGGTATAGTGTATCGAGATAGTATAGTGATGGTGGGAGATGTGTTTCTGGAGGCAGATTTAATTCCTTTGGGAATGGTTGACTTGGATGTCATTTTAGGGATGGATTGGTTGGCCAAACATCGTGCCTTAGTAGATTGCTTCAAGAAAGAAGTTGTATTCAGTAGTCTCGGATGCCTTGAAGTAACTTTTTATGGTGAGCGCAGAGTGCTTCCATCTTGCCTCATTTCAGCTATGACGGCAAAACGGTTGCTCATAAAAGGGTGCTTAGGATATATAGCGCATGTAATTGATACCAGAGATAATGGGCTGAGATTGGAAGATATTCCAGTAGTACAGGAATTTCCAGATGTATTCCCCGAGGATCTTCCTGGATTACCTCCTCATCGGGAGATCGAGTTCATTTTTGAGCTCGCCCCAGGAACGAATCCTATTTCTCAGGCACCGTACAGAATGGCGCCAGCAGAGTTGAGGGAGTTAAAAACTCAGTTGCAGGAGCTGGTAGATAAGGGTTTCATCCGACCTAGTTTTTCTCCTTGGGGTGCTCTAGTGTTATTTGTTAAGAAGAAGGATGGCACCATGAGGTTATGCATTGACTACATGCAGCTGAACAAGGTCGCCGTGCGGAATAGATATTCATTGCCTCGTATTGATGATTTGTTCGATCAGCTGAAGGGTGCCAAGGTATTTTCTAAGATTGATTTGAGGTCTGGATATCATCAGTTACGGGTTAGAGAGGAGGATGTGCCTAAAACAGCTTTTCCAATGAGGTATGGGCACTATGAGTTCCTGGTGATGCCATTTGGATTAACTAATGCGCCAGCTGCATTTATGGACCTATGAATAGAGTGTTTCGACGTTACTTAGATCGCTTCGTGATTGTGTTCATAGATGACATTCTGGTGTATTCTAAGAGTCAAAAGGCACATATGAAGCACTTAGACATTGTGTTGAAGACTCTGAGAAGGAGGCAACTTTATGCGAAATTCAGCAAGTGTCAGTTTTGGTTAGACAGAGTTAGTTTCTTAGGGCACGTGATCTCTGCAGAGGGCATTTATGTTGATCCCCAAAAGATTGAAGCAGTAGTGAATTGGTTACGACCAACGAGTGTTACTGAGATACGAAGTTTTCTTGGGTTAGCCGGGTATTACCGTCGCTTCGTGGAAGGGTTCTCCACCATAACGGCTCCTCTCACTTATTTGAATAGGAAAAGAGTTAGGTTTGAATGGTTAGATAAGTGTGAGGAGAGTTTCAACGAACTCAAGACCAGGCTGACCACTGCTCCGGTTTTAGCACTTCCGGATGATAGTGGGAACTTCGTTATCTACAGTGATGCATCTCAACAATGACTTGGATGTGTGCTGATGCAGCATGGTAGGGTGATTGCTTATGCTTCTAGACAACTTAAGAAGCATGAGTTGAATTATCCTGTTCATGATTTGGAACTTGCTGCAGTAGTTTTTGCCTTAAAGATTTGGCGGCATTATCTTTATGGGGAAACATGCCAGATCTTTATAGATCACAAAAGTTTAAAGTATTTATTCACCCAGAAGGAATTGAATTTGAGGCAAAGAAGATGGTTAGAGTTGATAAAAGATTATGACTGTACCATCGAGCATCAACCAGGAAGAGCTAATGTTGTCGCGGATGCACTCAGTAGGAAATCGTCGGGATCTGTAGCTTATCTCCGAGGGAGGTATTTGCCATTGATGGTAGAAATAAGGAAGCTCAGAGTTGGGCTAGGTATGGATAATCAGGGAACACTGTTAGCTACTCTCCATGTGAGACCAGTGCTAGTAGCACGAATACTCGGAGCTCAATCCGAAGATCCTTTGATTTGCACGCTACGAGTGGAGGTTGAGAATGGCGATAGAACTAATTGTTCAGTAAGAAATGATGGAGCATTAGTGGTAGGTAACAGGTTATATGTCCCTAATGATGAAGTTTTAAAAAGGGAGATTCTTGAGGAGGCCCATGAGTCAGTTTTTGCAATGCACCCTGGAAGCACAAAAATGTATCATACTCTGAGAGAGCACTACTGGTGGCCTTTTATGAAGAAAGAAATAGCATAGTATGTCAGAAGGTGTCTAATTTGTCAGCAAGTGAAAGCTGAGCGGCAGAAACCATCAGGGTCATTGCAACCACTTCCAATTCCTGAATGGAAGTGGGAGCGGATTACGATGGATTTTGTGTTCAAGCTTCCTCGAACACAGAGTAAGCATGATGGAGTGTGGGTAATCGTGGATCGACTCACCAAGTCTGCTCATTTTTTGCCGGTGAGAACAAATTATAGTTTGAATAGACTGGCTAAGATTTTCATAGATGAAATAGTGAGACTTCATGGAGTACCATTATCCATTGTTTCATATTGAGATCCACGGTTTACATCCCGTTTTTGGACAAAATTAAATGAAGCTTTTGGAACCCAATTGTAATTTCGTACTGTATTTCACCCCTAGACAGATGGTCAGTCTGAGAGGACAATTCAGACATTAGAAGATATGTTAAGAGCGTGTGCACTTCAATTTCGGGGTGATTGGGATGAGAAGTTACCACTTATGGAGTTTGCTTATAATAACAGTTATCAAGTGAGTATCAGAATGTCTCCATTTGATGCCTTGTATGGAAAATAGTGTAGAACTCCATTCTATTGGGATGAAGTGAGTGAACACAGACTGGAAGTATCTGAGGATGTTGAACTGACCAAGAAACAAGTGAAAATAATTAGAGAACGACTCCAGATAGCCCAGGACCGACAAAAGAGTTATGCGGTCAACAGAAGAAAAGACCTTTAGTTTGAAGTTGGAGACTGGGTATTTTTGAAATTATCACCTTGGAAAGGTGTAGTGAGATTTGAGAAGCGGGGAAAACTAAGTCCTCGCTGTATTGGACCTTATGAGATTGTAGAGCGTGTGGGTCCAGTAGCTTACATGCTTGCTTTGCCTGCAGATCTATCACGATTACATGATGTTTTCCATGTCTCCATGCTCCGAAGGTAAATTTCCGACCCTTCCCATGTTTTAGAGGAGCAACCAGTAGAATTGGAGGACAATTTCACTTATGTGGAGCAACCAGTTCAAATCTTGGATTGGAAAACGCAAATGTTGCGATCGAGAGAGATTCCACTTGTGAAGGTTTTATGGAGGAGTCATAATCTGGAAGAGGCTACATGGGAACTCGAAGACCAAATGCGAGAGCAGTACCTTCACCTCTTCGAGTGACAGGTGTGTAAATTTCGAGGACGAAATTTTTATCTGGGGGGTAGGTTGTAATAACCCAAACCTAAATTAATATTTAATTAGTAATTTATTAAGGAAAAAGACAATGTTGCCCTTGGAATAATTTATTAAAGAAAAGTTGACTTTTTGACCGAGAAGGGATTTGATACTTTCACACACACCGTTGCGTAGAGCATGACGAAACGAGTTTGTAGACACGAAGTGGGCTCGAATCGGAGCTTTAACGAAGGAAATACGGTTAAAATCCTCCGAGGGGCAAAATAGTAATTTGAAAAAAACAGATTTTAAGACCTCATTCTCTCTCTTCTCCCTCAATCTCTCTCTCTCTCTCTCTCTCTCTCTCTCTCTCTCTCTCTCTCTCCCTCCCGATCGCGCCTCCTCCCTGTCAAAACAGCAGCAGCAGTTTTACCGCCGCCACCGCTTCCTCCTTGCCGCCAGCAGCAGCAAGTATCGCCGGAAATTGCAGAAAATTCGGTGGTTTTTCCCGAATTTTCAAACCACTCGTTCTCTCTCATTTCTCCTCCACATTTGACGAGTAAGATATGGATTTTTACCTATTTTCCATGCTCTAGCTGATGGTTGGGTAGGATGGCATCGATTTTGAACGTAGGTAGCTTGAATTTCGAATTGGAATTCGGCCGATTTTTGGATCTCGATTCCGGCCACTTTCGGTCAGTTTTTGGGGTTAGTATGTTCATATGCTATTTTCTAAACTTTTTTTTTGGGTCCACTCACACTTTTTAATGTTTTGCGTCCCCAGGCAATAGGTGTGCACAGGGATCCACCACCGGGCAGTTTTCCACCTTCCGCGCTTTCCTTTTTGATGTAGGACTTTTGTTTTGTAAAAGGATTGACTCTTTTGTAAATTCTTAGTAGTCGCTCTGATAATTTGCCATAGACTTAGGATTTACCTGTTGGAATGTATATATACGTATGCTAGTAGTTGGTTGTATATATATATACTTGTTTGGCAGGTGTAAATGTTTTGGTATTGATCCAGTTACAAGGGAGACTCTGCCGATTTTTCGGTAGGAGTCAATTTGAAAACCGGCTGAATACCCCAAAAACTAACCGGAAGTAGCCGAACACGGAGGCCGAAAACTGGCCGAATTCCAATTTGAAGACCGAGCTAGTTACGGTCAAAATCGATGCAAACCTACCCACCCATCAGCTAGAGCATGGAAAATAGGTAGAAATTCATACCTTACTCGACAAATTTGGAGAAGAATTGAGGGAGAATGAGCGGGTTGAAGTTTATGTCAAAACCGATCGGTTTCTGCACCGGCGGTTCCACGGGCGAAGAGCGATCAGAAAGGGCAGAGGAGGTGGTGGCGGTTCGAACAAGACCGGTCTTGTGGCCGGTGGTGCTCCGTGGTGGTGACGGCGCCACAAAAGCTAATCGGGGAAAGGGAGTTCGCGACGGGGGGGAAGAGAGAGAGAGAGAGAAAGAGAGAGAGAAACTGAGGGAGAAGAGAGAGAATGAGGGTTCTTAAAACTCTGATTTTTCCTAATTACCATTTTACCCCTCGTGATATTTTAACCGTATTTTCTACGTTAAAACCCCGATACGAGTCCACTTCGTGTCTACGAACTCGTTTCGTCGTGCTCTATGCAACGGTGTATGTGGAATTGTCAATTTTCTTTTCTATCAAAAAGTCAACTTTTCGTTAATAAATTATTCCAAGGGCAAAATTGTCTTTTTCTCTGAATAAATTACTAATTAAATATGAATTTAGGTTTGGGTCATTACATGAATTTTTCAATTTCATGGACCAATCGATATTGGATTGTGTCCAAAACTTGGGGAACATCATAATATGGTGAGAGAAGTCATTTGGTGACTTTTGAGTGAAATCCAATGGCTAAAACAATGCAATACACCAACCACTCCATTTCATAATGAACTTCGTTTGAACCTGAATTGTCTAATTTCATGGACCAATCAATTTCGGATTTAGTCCAAAACTTGGGGAACGTCATGATACGGTGAGAGGAGTCAATTGGTGAGTTTTGAGTGAAATCCAATGGCTAAAAAACTATGCAATACACCAACCACTCCATTTCAGAACGAACTTCGTACGAACCTGAATTGAACAATTTCATGTACCAATCGATATTGGATTGAGTCCAAAACTTGGGGAACGTCATAATGTTGTGGCGGGAGTCATTTGTTGGGTTTTGAGTGAAACCCAATCTCTTGAACTGTACAATACACCAGCCACTCCATTTCAAAACGAACTTCGTACGGACATGAATTGTCCAATTTCATGGACCTATTGATATCGGATTGAGTCCAAAACTTGGGGAACACCATAATATGATGGGAGGAGTCATTTGGTGGGGAGTCAATTGGTGGGTTTTGAGTGAAATCTAATCGAAACAACTGCGCAATACACCAACTACTCCATTCAGAACGAACTTTGTACGAACATGAATTGTGCGATTTCATGGACCAATCGATATCGGATTGAGTCCAAAACATGGGGAACATCATAATATAGTGGGAGGAGTCATTTGGTGAGTTTTGAGTGAACCCCACTTGACAAAACTATGCAATACACCAACCACTCCATTAGAGACCGAACTTCGTACGAACATGAATAGTATAAACATCATAATATGGTGGGAGGAGTCATATGGTAAGTTTTGAGAGAAATCCAATGGCTAAAACAATGCAACACACCAACCATTCCATTTCAGAACGAACTTCGTACGAACTTGAATTGTCTGATGTCATGGACCAATCGATATCGGATTGAGTACAAAAATTGGGAAACAACATAATATGGTGGGAGGAGTCATTTGGTGAGTTTTGAGTAAAATTCAATGGCTAAAACAATGCAACACACCAACCACTCATTTCAAAACGAACTTCGTACGAACCTGAATTGTCCGATTTCGTGGACCAATCGATATCGGATTGAGTCCAAAAATTGGAGAACATCATAATCTTGTGGGAGGAGTCATTTGGTGGGTTTTGAGTGAAATTCAATCTCTATTACTATACCATATGACAACCACTCCATTTCATAACAAACTTCGTACGAAACGGATTTGTCCGATTTTGTGGACCAATCGATATCGGATTGAGGCCAAAACTTGGGAAACATCATAATGTTGTGGGAGGAGTCGTTTGGTGTGTTTTGGGTGAAATCCAACAGCAAAAACTATGAAACACACCAACCACTCCATTAGAGAATGAACTTCGTACAAATATGAACAGTCCAATTTCTTGGACCAATCGATATAGGACTGGGCCCAAAACTTGGGAAACATCATAATATGGTAGGAGAAGTCATTTGGTGAGTTCTGAGTGAAATCCAATGGCTAAAACTATACAACACACCAACCACTACATTTCTTAATGAACTTCGTACGAACCTAAATTGTCCAATTTCAAAAACCAATCGATATCGGATTGAGTCCAAAACTTGGGGAACATCATAATGTTGTGGGAGGAGTCATTTTGTGTGTTTTGAGCGAATTCCAATGGCTAAAACAATGCAATACACCGACCACTCCATTTCAGAACGAACTTTGTATGAACCTGAATTGTCTGATTTCATGAACCAATCAATATCGGATTGAATCCAAAACTTGGGGAACATTATGATATGATGGGAGGAGTCAATTGGTGAGTGTTGCGTGAAATCCAATTGCGAAAACTATGCAATACACCAACCACTCCATTTCATAACGAAGTTCGTAAGAACCTGAATTGTCCGATTTCTTGGACCAATCGATATCAGATTGCGTCCAATACTTGGGGAACATCATAATATTGTGGGAGGAGTCATTTGGTGGGTTTTGAGTGAAATCCAATCCCTAGAACTGTGCAATACACCAACCACTCCATTTCAAAACCAACTTCGTACGAACCTGAATTGTCCAGTTTCACAGATCAATCGATATCGGATTGAGTCCAAAAACTTGGGGATGATCATAATGTTGTGGGAGTAGCCATTTGTTGAGTTTTGAGTGAAATCCAATTGCCAAAACTATGCAATACACCACCCACTCCATTTCAGAATGAACTTTGTACGAACCTGAATTGTCCAATTTCATGGACCAATCGATATCGGATTGAGTCCAGAACTTGGGGAACATCATAATATAGTGGGAGGAGTCATTTGGTAGGGTTTGAGTGAAATCTAATCTCTAGAACTATACAATACACCAACCACTCCAATTCAGAACGAACTTCGTACAAACCTGTATTGTCCAATTTCACAGATCAATCGATATCAGATTGACGCCAAAACTTGGGGAACATCATAATGTTGTGGGAGGAGTCATTTTGTGAGTGTTGAGTGAATTCCAATGGCCAAAACAATGCAATACACCGACCACCCCATTTAAGAACGAACTTCGTACGAACATGAATTGTCCAATTTCATGGACCAATCGATTTCGAATTCAGTCCAAAACTTGCGGAACATCATAATGTTGTGGGAGAAGTCATTTGGTGGGGTTTGAGTCAAATCCAATCTCTAGAACTATACAATACGCCAACCACTCCATTTCAAAACGAACTTCGTACGAACCTGAATTGTCCAATTTCACGGATCAATCGATATCGGATTGAGTCCAAAACTTGGGGAAGATCATAATGTTGTGGGAGGAGCCATTTGTTGAGTTTTGAGTGAACTCCAATTGCCAAAACTATGCAATACACCACCCACTCCATTTCATAACGAACTTCGTACGAACCTGAATTGCCCAATTTCAGGGACCAATCGATATCAGATTCAGTCCAAAACACGGGGAACATCATAATATGGTGGGAGGAGTCATTTGGTGACTTTTGAGTGAATTCCAATAGCTAAAACAATACAATACACCAACCACTCCATTTCAGAATGAACTTTGTACGAACCTGAATTGTCCGATTTCTTGGACCAATCAATATTGGACTGAGTCTAAAACTTAGGGAACATCATAATATGGTGGGAAGAGTCACTTGGTGAGTTGTGAGCGAAATCCAATGGCTAAAACTATGCAATACACCAATCACTCCATTTCAGAACAAACTTCTTACACACCTGAATTGTCCGACGTCCTGCACCAATAAATATCGGATTGAGTCCAGAACTTGGGCAACATCATAATATAGTAGGAGGAGTCATTTGGTGGGTTTTGAATGGAATCCAATCTCTAAAACTATACAATACACCAACCACACCATTTCTGAACGAACATCATACGAACCTGAATTGTACAATTTCATAGACCAATCGATATCAGATTGAGTCCAAAACTTGGGGAACATCATAATGTTGTGGGAGGAGTCATTTGATGAGTTTTGAGTGAAATGCAATTGCCAAAACTATCCAATACCCCAACCACTCCATTTAAGAATGAAATTCGTACGGACCTGAATTGTCCGATTTCATGGACCAACCGATATCAAATTGAGTCCAGAACTTGGGGAACATCATAATATAGTGGGAGTAGTCATTTGGTGGGGCTTGAGTGAAATCCAATCTCTAGAACTATACAATACACCAGCCATTCTATTTCGGAACAAACTTCGTACAAACTTGAATTGTCCAATTTCACAGACCAATCGACATCGGATTGAGTCCAAAACTTAGAGAACATCATAATGTTGTGGGAAGAGCCATTTTGTGAGTTTTGAGTAAAATCCAATTGCCAAAACTATGCAATATACCAACCACTCCATTTCAGAACGAACTTCGTACGAACCTAAATTGTCCAATTTCAAAGGCCAATCGATATCGGATTGAGTCCAACACTTGGGGAACATCATAATATTGTGGGAGGAGTCATTTGGTGGGGTTTGGTGAAATCTAATCTCTGGAACTATACAATACACCAACCACTCCATTTGAGAACGAACTTCGTAAGTTCCTGAATTGTCCAATTTCAGAGACCAATCGATGTCAGATTCAGTCCAAAACATGGGGAACATCATAATATTGTGGGAGGAGTCGTTTGGTGAGTTTTGAGTGAAATTCAATTGCCAAAACTGTGCAATACACCAACCACTCCATTTCACAACGAACTTCGTACGAACCTAAATTGTCCAATTTCATGGACCAATCAATATCGGATTGAA
This sequence comes from Prunus persica, assembly GCF_000346465.2. NCBI lineage: Eukaryota > Viridiplantae > Streptophyta > Magnoliopsida > Rosales > Rosaceae > Prunus > Prunus persica. Next base: position 4,806,840 of record NC_034015.1, read on the forward strand.
TCCAAAACTTGGAGAACCTCATAATATTGCGGGAGGAGTCATTTGGCGGGTTTTGAGTGAAATCCAATCTCTAGAACTATACAATACACCAATCATTCCATTTCAGAAAAAACATCGTACGAACCTGAATTGTCCGATTTCATCGACCAATAGATATCGGATTGAGTCCAAAACTTGGGGAACATCATAATATTGTGGGAGGAGTCATTTGGTGGGTTTTGAGTGAAATCCAATCTCTAGAACTATATAATACACCAACTACTTCATTTCAGAACGAACTTTGTACGAACTTGAATTGTCCAATTTCATGGACCAATCGATATCAGATTGAGTCCAAAACTTTTGGAACGTCATAATATATGGTGGGAGAAGTCATTTGGTGAGTTTTGAATGAAATCCAATGGGTAAAACTGTGCAATACACCAACCATTCCATTATAGAACTAACTTCGTTCGAACCTGAATTGTCCAATTTCATGGACCAATCGATATTGGATTGAGTACAAAACTTCGGGAACATCATAATTTACTATGAGTAGTCATTTTGGTGGCTTTTGAGTGAAATCCAATCTATAGAACTATACAATACACCAACCACTCCATTTGAGAATGAACTTCGTACAAACCTGAATTGTCCAATTTCTTGGACCGATCGATATCGGATTGAGTCCAAAACTTGGGGAACATCATAATATATGGTGGGAGGAGTCATTTGGTGAGTTTTGAATGAAATCCAACGGCTAAAATTGTGCAATACACCAACCCTTCCATTTCAGAACAAACTTCGTACGGACCTGAATTGTACAATTTCAGGGACCAATTGATATCGGATTCAGTCCAAACCTGGGGAACATCAAAATATTGTGGGAGGAGTCATTTCAGGGGTTTTGAGTGAAATCCAATCTCTAGAACTATACAATACACAAACCACTCCATTTCAAAACGAACTTCGTACGAACATGAATTGTCCTATTTGATGGATCAATCGATATTGGACTGAGTCCAAAACTTGGGGAATGTCATAACGTTGTGGGAGGATTCATTTGGTGAGTTTTGAGTGAAATCCAATTGGCAAAACTATGAACG